>NW_027397063.1:45626529-45626620 GCF_003265705.2 Callorhinus ursinus
TTTCTTTCCTTTCTTTCTTTCTTTCTTTCTTTCTTTCTTTCTTTCTTTCTTTCTTTCTTTCTTTCTTTCTTTCTTTCTTTCTTTCTTTCTT
>NW_027397063.1:46226630-46416079 GCF_003265705.2 Callorhinus ursinus
GATCTTTAAGCTGTAGTGACACTAGGGCAAGGAAAGTATATAAAGGTAGAACCCTGAGTCCCATGTCCCCAAGTTTCCAAAGTGGGGTCTTCCCCTACATCCAAAGAAGAGACCATATTAGAATGTACACTTGTGGGGTCCCTCAGTGAGGGAGGAGTGACTTTCAACTGCCTGTTGACATTTGGAAGAGCCTGACATTCATGACACCATTTCGGAGACAGGTTACTGTTTAGAAACATAGACAGTGCAGGTCTATCCCTCTTTCTCTTGGAACTGTGGGTCCTTAAGTGAAGTATATTCTCCTCCTCAGTTACTTCTTCCTGTGGCAAACACACTGGACAGCCCTCCACAGAGTGGAGATTTAATGCTTTCTCTCTGATGACTGAATGAGAAGATTTTAATTGGGATAAGAGGGAGGCTGGCTTGCCAATTTCTGAAATTCAACTTTTCCATTACTAAACTAAATCTGTATTTTGATTCCTGCTTAGTGTTTTTGTTTGTTTTTAATTAAATATATCCCAGAGAGAAGAAAGGGTGCATGACAACTCCTCCAAGCCTCTAACAAAGAGAATACAGTTATAAGATCTTCCTCTGCAACCTCAGCCTGTGAGGAATACATGAATAATATCTAATAAAATAAAGTGAAAATGTTAGAGGGATCAGAAATAATTTCTGGAGGTAGAAAGGAATATGAGTGTTAATAGTCAGGATTCCGTCCGGAAGGCAGAACCGAGTATCATGTAATAAGGGATCCCTTGTAGGAATAAATGGAACAGTTGTGGAAAAAGGGGAAAGTGGAGGATCAGAGACTAGCTACTAGCTAACCTCCTGAAGCACCGAAGCAAGTTGGGAGCTTGAGAGAAAATATGGGTAGCTGCCAGGGGCAGACTATGAAGAAAAGGCAGTGATGTATAAGGAAAGCTGCAGTCTCCTTATCTGATGGTGAGCCTGGGCTGCTGTGGGTCAGTAGGACTACCAGGTGGGAAGAAGAGCTGCACCCAGAGCAGGAGAGAGTGAAGAGAATCTGGAATCACCTTGTTTCTCTGCATCTCTCTTTCACTATACCTAACCAATGAAACCTTCAAAAAGTCATGACAGCTGTCTTGTCTCTGCTTTCCAAATCTTATGCAGTTTCTCTTTGGACTAACTCACTTAATCGTAAGCCTTAAGAAACTGTTCTGGGAAATACAGTTCCAGCCATACTTAACTTCCAAATAAAGACAATAGCAAAACCATGCCTCTACTCTATCCTTGTACAAACAAAACATACTCACTTCTCCCCAGAGGACACACAGTTCCACATGTCACCTTGGTCACGAGTGATGCCCATTCTTCTTTGGGCTGAATCACACTTGCCCTTTGATGTCTCGTAACCTAAATCCTAGGCTCTGAGGTTAACCACCATTAACACATCCTACGTTAGAAAACAGGTGAATAGAAGATGGGAGAAAAGCAAAGAAAAAGAACTGAGATTGAAAAGAAAAGAATACACACATTTATTTCACAGTTGGGATGAAATACTCATAACTACTGCGGTTCCTGTTTTTGAAACTGGACACGTAGTCATTGCTGGTATTTCAAATTTCCTTCTAACACTAAGCTTTTCATATTCCTTTGCCCTTAGTAAACACTTTAGCTGGTCAGTTTGTTGCTTGCTGAGGTGGTGCAAACTGTCATTCCTGAGTCATGAGCAGTTATTGTAGTTTTTCATTAATTTTCATCACAGATATAGGAGTACTAAGAGAAACCAAAGTCCTCCTGTGTTCCAGACATTCTTCTCCCTGCCTTCATTGGGAATTGTACAGAATCATCATCTCAGCCTGTACAGTTAGCCTCTTCTTTTCCCCTTGGTTCACTGGCATTAGAAGCTCAGAGTGGCCAGGTGCCAGTCTCAACTTCCAGTTTAACAGAACATTTGTTGTATCCCTTGGTGAAAGAATTGTACTCTGGGAACCAGAAACTTAAATCCAATAGAGCTTAAGATTGCAGAGATAGGAAGCTCAGATTCTGCTGGATCAATGGGAATAGAGAAGCCCATCCTACTTATATCCCTTGCAAAGAAAACATTTAATAAAAATTTTAAATTTTTTTGAACTAAAAATAGAAACTTCTTAAGCCTTATAAAGCATTTCTAAAACAAACAAAAAACCCCCAGTTACATCAATTATACTTACTTGTGAAATGTTAACATCATATCCTTCAAGATTGGAAAAGAGATAAAAATGTCCATTCGAAGCAACATTTTATTAGAGGTCTTAAAAATAAATTGACAAAGTACAATAAAATGATAAAGAGAAATGAAAAGTATAAGAATTGGAAAGAAAGAAAACTCATTCCCCGCCCGACAATTGGAAATGTATATAAAAATTCAAAAGAGTGGATGAATAAATTGTAAGAAATTTTAGCAAGTTGGCTGGATACAAGGTTAATATACAAAAATCAACTGTGTTTTAATATAATAGGAACAAATTTAGACATGAAAAAAATTTTAAATCTCACAATGTTGAGTAAAAGAAGAAAGATACAAATGGATACATACTGGGTGACTTTTTTTTTTAAGATTTTATTTATTTATCTGACAGAGAGATACACAGCGAGAGAGGGAACACAAGCAGAGGGAGTGGGAGAGGGAAAAGCAGGCTTCCCGCGGAGCAGGGAGCCCGATGCGGGGCTCAATCCCAGGACCCTGTGATCATGACCTGAGCTGAAGGCAGACGCTTAACGACTGAGCCACCCAGGCCCCTCTGGGTGACTCTTTTTATATAAAGTTTAAAACCAGGTAAAACAACTGTGGCGTTAGCACTACAGTAGTTACCTTTGAGGAGGAGGAGCATGAGGTAGACTTTCAACTTGGGTAGTTGTTCACTGGTGTTATATTTTGTGCATTCTTCTACATGTGTATATTTTTCAGAATTAAAAATTTTTTAATAAGATGAGAAATTATATATTAATAAAAAGAAATATGATAGAAGTAATAAACACATCCAAGACCCAGGTTCTTTGAAATAGATTAGCAAACTTCTGGTTGATCAAAAGCAGAATAAAGAGTAAAAGATTAAATACATAAAACAGGAAAAGATAATTGGGTGATAATTATAGATGCAGAGGAAATCAAAAGCATATCAGAATATTTCTTTGTTCAAACACGTGCAAAACAATTGTAGACCTGGAATTAAAATAAATGATATTTTTAACAGAAATAAATTATTAGAATAACTCAGAATAGAGAGAAAAACAATTCTGAACAAACCAATTAACATAGAAGAAATATAGAAAGCCATCATGGCACTAACTCCCCTCCAAAAAAAAACACCACACCATGCCTAGATGGTTTCACAGGTCAATTTTATTAAACCTTTAAGGAACAAAAAACTCCTGTTCTGCTTAAATTATAGAGGAACATAAGAAAATAAGTAAAATACTCTTATTTTTTTTTTAAGTAATCTCTACACCCAATGTGGGGTTTGAACTCATGACCCCATCGAGAATCACATCCTTTACTGAACCAGCCAGGTGCCCCCATATTCTGAATTTTTTAAAGCTAGAATAATGATACCAAACCCTGACAAAGTTAGCACACATGAGCACAAAACTGAAAACCATCTCACTTATGATTGTCATTGCAAAAATTCTAAATAAAATGTTACCTAACAGAATCCATTAACCCATTTAAAATTTTCTATGATGAAGTTCTGTTTATTTCAGGAATTTAAGGAATATCAAAATTAAGGAATATATTAATATACTTCGTCATATATTGATCCTACTTCTTTTCCAAGACACTTGGTAGGATGTCTCTCCCCTCTCTTCTTGCAGTTCCATGTGGTCATGTAATTTGTGTTCATTAATAAAGTGAGAACCAAGGTAGTGTGTGGAAATTTGAAAAGTCAGTGGCTCCATGTTCCTCTACTATAGAGACTCTCAATGCTCCAGATGATGGCTGCTCTATGAGCCTGAGTCTGGGGGTAAGAAAGACATGCAGCTCCTCTGATGCGTAGTATCAGCAAGAAATAAACCAT
The DNA here is from genome assembly GCF_003265705.2 of Callorhinus ursinus. Taxonomy (NCBI): domain Eukaryota; kingdom Metazoa; phylum Chordata; class Mammalia; order Carnivora; family Otariidae; genus Callorhinus; species Callorhinus ursinus. The sequence continues at coordinate 46,230,650 of NW_027397063.1, forward strand.
GTTGTTTTAAGCTACTGAGAATTTGAGGTTATTGATTACTGCAGTATAAACTAGCTTGTATTGATTGATACATCTTAATACATAAAAAGAGGGAATAAGCCACACTATCTTTTATAGATGGCAAAATATATGATAAATTTTGTATCCATTTAATTATAATCCACTTCCAGTTTTGATAAATTCTGAATAAAATAGAAATGCCTGACACATTAAAACGTATATATCTTAAATCAAAAGTTAGCATCCTGCTTAACAGGAATACACTAGAAGCATTTCCATCAAAGCCAGGAATAAACAAAGTTCTTTATCACCATATAGTTTTTTTAAATTGACCTGGATAAGAGAAAGAAATATATGATTTAAAACTTGGAAATGAGGATATAACATTTTTCTTATTCATAGATGATATAAATGGCTTGTTATTATTTATAGTAGCTTTTAAGTGATTCTCTTAAGTAAATTCAGTGATGGTTTGGGTACAAAATAAAACCCATGGAGAGGCATATTTGTTTTAAAAAAGATGATTCAACAATGTAAAGATGTCAATTCTCTCTAATCTGTAAATCTAACATTAATCAAATGAAAGTATCATTTTTTTAACTAGATAAAATGATTCTAAAATAATGTGGGAAAAATTAATGAACAAGTACATTCAGGAAAATTCTCAAATAAAAACAAGGAAACACTAGTTCTATGAAATATTAAAATATTATCAAAGTACAATAACACAAATTATGGGTGATAATATATTTAAAATGAAAAAAAATTTTTCATACAAAAAAATACAGATGGTCTGCAATTTACAAAGGTTCAATTTAGGGGCGCCTGGGTGGCTCAGTCGGTTAAGTGTCTGCCTTCGGCTCAGGTCATGACCCCAGGGTCCTGGGAGTCCCACATCGGGCTGGGCTCCCTGCTCAGTGGGGAGCCTGCTTCTCCCTCTGCCTCTGCCTCTGCTCCCCCTGCTTGTGCTCTCTCTCTGTCAAAAAATAAATAAAATCTTTTAAAAAATTTAAAAAAGATTCAACTTAACTATTTTTTGACTTTATGATGGTGCAGAAGAGATATACACTCAGTAAAAATCAATCTTCAAATTTTGAATTTTGATCTTTACCCAGGAGAGTGACATGAGGTACGATACTCTCGTGATGCTGGGCAGCTCCCAGTCAGCCATGGGATCACAAGGGTAAACAACTGATACATACACGTACAACCATTCTGTTTTTCACTTTCAGTATAGTATATAATAAATTAGATGAGGAGTTCAACACTCTATTATAAAATAAGGTTTGTGTTAGATGATTTTGCCCAACCATAGGCTAACATAAGTGTTCTGAGCATGTTTAAGGCAGGCTCAGCTAAGCCATCAAGTTTAGTAGGTTAGGTATATCAAATGCATTTTCAACTTAGATATTTTCAGTTTACAATGGTTTTATTGGGACATAACGTTATCATAAGTTGAGGAAGATCTGTACACCATAAATAAAGTCAAAAATTAGTCAAATAACTGGGAAAGATCCTTGCAACTTTTATCATAATTGGAAATTTTACTTAAGACTACTTGCAATCCAATCAGGAAAAGATGGATAACCCCAGAGAAAAAAATGGAAAGGGATTAAATAGTTAACAAAAAAGGAAACAGAAATAAGTACTTTCTACATGTGTGGCAGTCGTGAAAAATTTAACACCATAATGAGAACCCTAGAACATTTTCCTAGGCATCATGTGGTGAGAAAGGGAAGGTACAGAACAGTATGTATGAAATGCTTTCATTTCTGTAACCCACCAAAAAATATATATATGCATACAATACATGTTTGTATGTATTGCACATCTCTTTAAGGCTACATAAAGAAACTGATAACAAGTCAATGATTCTGTGGAAGGGAACTAGATGACTAAGAGAGAGGGATAAAAGAGAATAATATCACCGTGTATTTTTTTTCTTTTTAACATTTAAAAAAACACTTTTTTTTTTAGTGTAGTTTCAGATTTAGAGACTAATTAAGCAGATAGAGTTCCATATACTCACCCCACTCCCTGGCAATTAATGCACCAATATATGACATATTAACCATAGTGCCTGGTTTACATTACATTACAATATAATCACTCTTTATATTGCAGAGTTCCATGGATGTTGACAAATGAATGCCATGTACCCACCATTACAGTATCATACAAAATAGTTTCGCTGCCCTAAAAATGTCCTGTGCCCCACCTGTTTATCCATCCTCCCTGCTATCCATGCTCCCCACTTCTCCCTGGCTATCACTATTTTTGGTGTTGTGATAGTTTTTACTTTTCTAGAATGTCATATAATTGGAATCATACAGAGTGTAGACTTTTCAGACTGGCTTTTTTCACTTAGGAATATGCATTTAAGTGTCCTGTCTTTTCATGGCTTGACAGCTCATTTCTTTTTATTGCTGAATATTCCACTGTAGGGATGTAACAGTTTATGAAATCACACGTGGCTAAATGTTTATCATTCTTTTTAGATGTTGTTGGATTCAACTTGCAAGTTTTTGCTGACAACTTTTCATTTTCTTTCCTTTCAGGTAATGCCTGGTTTTGGTATTAGAGTAACGATGGCCTCATAGAATGAGAATTGATTGGTAGAATTCATCAGCAAAACCATCTTGGCCCGATGCTTTGTTTCAGAAGGTTAGTAATTATTGATTTAATTTAATATAATTCTATTCAGATTATCCCTCTCTCCTGGTGTGAATATTAGTAGCTCGTATCTTTCAAGAAATTGGTCCGTTTCATCTGAGTTATCAAATTTGTGGACATAGAGATGTTCATAATATTCCCTTATTATCCTTTTCATATTCATAGGCTCAGTAGTGATGACCACTTTCATCTACTGGGCCTGTGCCTCAGGGCAGTAACCTTTACAAATACTTCTCAAAAATTTTTCTCCCTTAGTTGAGAAATGAAGGTTCGAATGGACTGGAGTTGGGTAGTTTTCTTTCCTCTGAGTCTGGTAAGGTTCCAGAGCTTTTCCTTGTTGGGTAAGCCTTTGTTAGGTTATGGAGAATGCTCCAGGCTAGTTTCAAAAAGATTTCTTTCTTTCTCCCCCAGCCAAACAAGAGCAGTTTTCTCTGATCTTCACTAGAACCTGGTGAGGCTCCCAGAGTTAAAACTCAGGACACTGTGAAAGTATGGGTGCTCCCAACTCTCAAGCTAGTTCACATAAACCTCTAGCAATTTCATCAAAGTTACCATATAAGTCTCCTACCATGCTCGTGCTTCAGATAAGTTGATCTATATTCTCTGTATTCATGTGTCTCTCCAGTTCTTGAGGTAGTGGTTAGTCCTGTGACCTCAATTCTCTGAGGAATCTAAATTATTTTCAGTTTGCTCAGCTTTTTCTTATTGTGAGGGTGGGAGAAACAATTTCCATGCACTCTGCTTGTCAGAGTAGAAACTCAAAGTCCGTGTATCTTTTCTTAAATTTTGAATTTCATAACCATGTCCTTATATAATCTATTCTTTACCCCCTATCCCATTCCCAAGTAGAGAATTCCACCTACAGTTGTTAAGATTAAGGGGATACTATTGCCCACAGAATGGGACAGATGAAAAAGGGACATAAATATATTTGGTAAATATTGTAATCATCACTGAATGAGACATTTTACTACTTGGATCAATCCACATCAACAGGTCAAGTCTCTTATTTAGATTAGTAGTTCAAAGATAACAGCAATTCAAGACATAGCTCCAATTAGTCTAATCTCAAGGGTTTTGCATGAAATGTAACTCTGACTAAATGGTTCAGGGTGACCTTGCTTATTCTCTGAAAGTGTTTTTACACAGCCAGTCTCAAGCATCTATAACTATGTTCTCTCTCCTCTTAATTTTATACATATTTACAATATTCTTACTCCTTGACCTTACAGCTGACAGCTTCAATTTTATTTCTGTAAACACATTCATAAATCTTTACTTTGGGATATTCCCTTATTATCCTTTTCATATTCATAGGCTCAGTAGTGATGACCACTTTCATCTACTGGGCCTGTGCCTCAGGGCAGTAACCTTTACAAATACTTCTCAAAAATTTTTCTCCCTTAGTTGAGAAATGAAGATTCTTTTTAAGGGGCTTTAATATTTTCGGACTTTAATATTTTTGGACTTTTTAAGGGGCTAATATAAAAATGATGTTTCTAAACAGAAATAGTAACATGTAATAAGAAAACTCTAATTTATATTAAGTGGAAAATGAATGAAGCTATTATAGATATGTGGTGGCTTAAGTAGCCAAGTATCTTTTTAAAGACTGTTTGCTCTTAAAGTGTCCATAAATCTGTCAGAAGAGCTAGGAATATAACAGCATCCAGGTCTTAGACATACTGTTTTGCTATTAAATTTGGCAAACTTTTCTCAACTGTGCCCTTTCCTCAATCTCTTCCAGGAAATTAAAAAAAAAATAACGTACAATTTCATAATGAATTTTGTAGGTATATTCATCAGTTGGAAAAGCTATGACACCCAAGAGAAAGCAGAGTTAAAGTATGAAAAATGTCTCTTTTCAAAGAGAAAAATGTTTACTTAACACCGCTTAGAATAGCTATTTTATAGAAATAAATTAGTTAAGAGGGCAACCTAGACTAGCTTTGGTCAATAAGTCACCCTAGAATACTTTGAAGATTTATCTAACGCCTAGTACTAAACTTGCCACCCTGTACCACTCTTGAAAATGCAGAATCTTTACTGTTATTTTCTACAATTGGTCACAGGTGTGATGAGAAATCAAGAAACCAAGGATAAAGGAAATAAAGGTTTCTACCCTATTTCCCTCCCAAAAGGGAGATAAACACTAAGAAATTACTAAAAGCCATCAGCTTTATTTTGTATTTAAGGTTTTATTTAACTTCTTTATTTAGAGCGCATGAGTGGGGGGGAGGAGGACAGGGAGAGGGAGAGAATCCCAAGCGGACTCCATGCTAAGCGTAGAGCCCCACGCAGGGCTCAGATCACACAATTCTGAGATCATGACCTGAGCTAAAACCAAGTTGGATGCTTAACCGACTGAGCCACCCAGGCGCCCCCTTATTTTGTATTTCTAAGAAAAATAAAAAATAATAAGTCTATCAATTATGCATTATCTTCATTTTACAGATGAAACTTCCCTTAGGTAAAGCTAAAAGTTAAATTTCAATGTAGTTATAAAACTCATGATTTAAAACATGGCTTTAAAAATTTTAAAGTAACATTTAGTTACAAATTTTAGAATGTAAATAAACAACAAAATCAAACAACTTCATTACTCAATGGCAACCATTGTTTACCATTTATACTTATGTATTGCATATTTATACACACCTATATATCTTAAAGAGACTCAGGTATGTGAATCACTGCTTACAAATAGTTTGGTTTCATGCTTTTTCCACATAACACACCAAGAATCTCTTTCCATGTGCCCATATATTTCAGTACATTTTTTAAAAAGGCCGTTATTTTAATGAATGCATTTTATACCATATACATGGGTTGTTTCCAATTTTGTGCAAAAATAACGTTGTAATGCACATCCTAAATCTTAGTGCACATCCTTAAGATAAATTCCTAGAAGCGAAACTACCCCTAATCCATGTTTATTTTTTAATCATGTAGTTTGATCAGTATGTTTGAATCACCAGACTTTTCTGAAAATGTAATATAAAGTTTAAATCTTTTTGAAACACAAGGGGCCTGGGCTTACTGTTCTTTAGGAATCCTTTCAGCTCTAACATGCTCTGATTAACTGTGGGTTTTATAAAAATTAGTGTGTAGTAGTTAATACCAGTCTTTATTTGTGGGTAAATGAAAACCCCTGCCTAATTGAACATGAACAGTGTTGTCTTTTCCTAGGGCTAATCATAAGCCTTTTTATTTGAAGTTTGGGAAAAGCATAAGGCTACTCTAATACACTGTATCTTTTGGCTCTTTGAGATTAGTGAGATGAAATATAATTCTTGGAATAGTGTAGATAATGTAATGGAGAGGGAGAATCATATTCACTACTAAATCCCTGCCAAATGCCCAACTACTTAGTGGAAAATTAGTTTTTAATAACATAATGAAACTGTAACCCAACCTACTCTATTGACTTCGAAAATGTCACTTTCTTATGCAGCACTGGCTAGACCTTACATAAAAAGCCCTTTGCTGTATATCCTAGGATTATCCTTTTTTTTTTTTTAAGATACCAAGAGCATATAAACACTAGGTCCTTGGGGAATTAAGATAACTAAAAATATGCATTTAATTGGGAGGAAAGTTACTTCTCACATCTAATGATGTTTATGATGGACTACTTAGTTCAATGTGAAGAAAAGCTGGTTTCCGATAATTATGGTACCTCTCATTCATGGTGATAAGTTTTCTTAGGGTATTTTTGAAGTGTTTAGATGAACACAAGCATAAACAAAACAAGCCTCAGTCTTTGCATGAAAGGAAGAAAGTCAATTAGCTACAAAATGCTGCACAGAGTAAGACTAAGATTTCAAAGTAATTTGCAGATTCAAAGAAACCCATGATTTTTTAAATTTTTGTTTCATCTCAGTGTATGGATTACAGAAGCATACAATTTCAAGTACTTATCACGTTCATTATCCATATTATAAAAATAAACCATCTACCTTTTAAAGGCATAGGTTATATTTTTATTTGTTCATTTTTTAAAAATTATCTCGACTGTAAACTCAGTGAATGCGGAAAATATACAATTTGTTTCTTAATCCAAAAGACTTATTTATCATTATGAGTAATACGTGTTTAATATTTACTGGTGATCATTGAGAGAGCCAAGGCAAGTGAGCAACTCTCAGAATGGGGATTTTGGAAGGAAAATAAGATCCAAAGTACCCTGTGGTTGAAAAAATATTCCATATGCTTAACATACCTATTATTTATTTTCTTAAACTATAGAAAGCAAATCTCAAATTCTTGGCTTGTGAGAATATGCACACAAAAAAGTACATACTCTATTAGCTGTAAAACTATAAATACTATTTAGTTTTGTCAATGATGTAATACATGATGTAATTTTGATCACTATTCTCAGCATATCAAGGTATTAGCAAAATGTTCCATTTTCTTCCATTAAAAGTTAAAAAAAAGTGGCAACCATCAGAGTAATAACTGATTCAAGCAAGAATTATCAATGGATGCTGAAACTAGTGGGTGAAAGGTGGAAGAAACAGGGTATTAGCAGTATCTCCCTACAAATTACTTATTATATCAAAAGAGAAAAATAGTGTTATAATGAAGATACTACTTGTGTGTATTGTTGTGTGTAAATAGGTAAATATATTAAGATGTTGAGAGCCAGGGTATTTCCATATAATCACTTAGAGTAAAAATTATAACATTGTTTTGGGGTTTAATAATATATACAGATATTTATGTGTCAGGTATAGCATAAAGGATGAGGAGAACATAAAAGGACCAACACAGTTACAGGGTTTCTACATTTTATACTAAGTAGTACAATATTAACTTCAAGTGGACTGTGAAAGTTAAGGACTTGATTGCCAAGATAGATTAAAATGAAAGCAAGACCGAACTATATGTTGTCTACAATCTTAAGTTTTATATATAACAACACAGGTTAAAAGTAAATGGATAGAAAAATATATACTAGGCCAACAGAAAACATAACAAGGCTGGAGTGGTTATATTCGTATCAAATAAAATAGACCTCGGACCCCAAGACAGAGTTTACCAGAGATAAAGAGACACATTTCTTAATGATATAAGGGCCAATTAGTCAGTAAGATATAACACCCAATAGCAAAGCCTTGACTGTTTTTGTAAATAAAGTTTTATTAGAATACAGCCATGCCTATTTATGTGCTGTCTATAGCTGTTTTCTTGCTACTGTTGCAGAACTAAGTAGTTGTAAGAGACAGTATGACTCACAAAGCCTGAAATATTTACTATCTGGCCCTTTACAGAAAATGTTTGCTGACTCCTATAAAATGAGTAAGTCACAAACAGGGCATGTGTTTGGTTCATCAGTAGGTATATCAGAAGCAGGCTGTAAACACAATTCGTAACTATTTGAAAAGAGGAAAAGAATCAGATTAAAGGTTATGAGTTTAGGGAATGTAACTTGATTAGAAGTACTTTAACATATGTGAATGACTCTCAGAAGTTGAAAGTCAACATTCTCATTTAACTAAGAGTCCTAACTCAAGACAGAGTCTCATTATATCCTTAACATAAATAACTAGACTTTATAACAAATAAATAAAACTAAAAGTATACTAATCTGACAATTTCTCAAAACACAGCATGAAGTTTTAATGAGTATTTGTTTTTGCCCTGACATTAGACAGTTTAGTATAAACTTCAATCAGCCCAATTTTAAGAGAAGTCCGTATCTAGTTAAGGGGCAAATGTAAATGGCAAAAGGAACTGTGCTAATGTACACTTGGACAAACTCTTCATAGCAAGATTTTTAGAGAACTTGAACAATTCTAATATAATGATACATTTACTTAGTTCTACTTTCTCCAATAGGAAATGGTCATACACACATAAAAATCATTTGTAAAACTCTGTAGTGGTGCCTAAAAGATTTTTTAAAAAGAAAATACACACACACACACAGTCTGTTATATTAATCTGAGGTACACAAACCTAAAACGCAAAAAAAAAAAAAAAAAGAGGACTCAACATACTAAGATTAAGAAAAATAATAGGGACAATATGAAAGATGCTGTAAGAGAAAGACTAGGATAAACAAAAAATGAAGAGGATGATGATTCGTACTCACCTCTAAAGCTAAAGTAACTTTTTTCTCTTTAGAGAGATCAGGAATGACATTAAAATTCTATTAAAAAAAGGTTGCTAAAAAAATATATGGAGTCTTTGCCTATATAGATCTTTAAGAATAGGCAAACTGAGTGTCTTAAAATAAATGCATACTTCCAAGAATGGACTAGATCTGCGCTGTCCAGCAGGATGGCAGTTAAAATCTAAATTCTTCAGTTGCACTAACCATATTTTAAGTGCTCAAAAATCACATGTGGCTAAAGGCTGTAATACTGAACAGTGTAGAGAACATTTCCAACATTACAAAAAATTCTATTGGGCAGCAGTGGGCTAGGCTCGTATCTTCTTGAAAGTGTCTACATTGTAAAGATAGTTTGATCTGCCCTAGAGGTTTTGGTTCCTTTATTTATTCTACAGAACTTTTTGTTTCATTTTACAGAGCCTTTTGTTCTTCAGTCATATCTATCCATTTAAACATTTTTTCCTATAAAATTGAAAATGATTGCAATTTCAAAAAAGAAACAGAATGTACCCCTTATAGAACAAGTAGCAGTCTAAAATGTGTTACTCTGTACAATGCTTTTAAAAAAAATTTGCAGAACTATGCAAAATGTATTCAAGTATGTAAAACCATGAGTTTGATATTTAACATAATTAGCAAATTATGAAAATATGTCTAGTTTCTAAACATAAATTCAGATATACTATAGTTGAAAAACAGAAGTAAATCTAAGTTCACTTAAGTCACACGAAAATATAAGTAGGGAAGAAAACACCAAGCAAAATTAATGGTTGGAAACTGTAGCAATAAAACCAACTAAAATATTGATACAAAAATTCTTCTTAAACACTACTTACAACATTTGATTCAAATGAAGTACTGAAAAATTCCTTTGTATTAAAAAAATACATAAGGATATTTAACCTATGCCTTAAAATTAAACGGCCAAATCAAAAACTATTTAAACAAAAGGCAATATATTAAATGCAATTCACATTTGAATTAATAAATAATAAATGTCTGAATATGTAGCAAGGCTGGAATCCAAGTTGTCCTTGTGCAAATCAAAAGAAATTCATAATTGAATGGAAATGATATGGGCAGACCAACATGGTACATTAAAAAAAAAGAGTCAAAAACTAAGGCTATCTCAAACAAGTCTACAAATTATCATTTTTTTAAATGTGACAATGTATTCGTTTAACACATCTGATATTTTCTAATTTTTTCACATTATTTCTGTAACTATTCATTGCATTTTTTTTCAAATTTAGAACTTATACCATATATCTTACTGCATTTTAAATGCAGGAATAAAATTATTTTAAATTCACTGAATTTTCTTTTGTGCTATTTAGAGAAAAACTTCTTGTGCAATGCTACGCCTTCTCTTTTTATACTAAATAACTGTATTTTCAATTTCTTAATCTTTAGGATTGTTGTATCAGGAAAGTTTGATTTTAAAATCTAAACACAAATGAGAATAAAAAAAGCAGAAGAGTGGAAAGCAACTAAGGAAAAGGGAAAAACCTTAGAAAAACAGTAATAGAGGTCAAGAAGAACATTCTAATTAAGAACCAAAGAAAGCTTTAAGCAATAAAAGCCAGAAACAGGAAGTAAAACTTTTAAGACCAAATAAAAATATTTATCAGATCAGGTTCTTTACTAAATTAATAATTAGATAATAATTTGCTATTGTTCCGGAGTCACAAATTACCTTCCCTACCACACCTCCCCCAGAACATAAATACGTAACATCTATATACTGAGGTTCACAGTTTCTGGACTTATTTTTCCACCACTTAAACTGTGGATCATTGCTATCATATGAGAGTTTTTGTTCAACTCCTCTTGCTGAAGTTTCACCAGCGACTCTTTCTCTTCCAAACGACCTTCTAATTGGGCCTTTTGAACCTCTAGGGAGGAAGCCTAGGAATGGGGGTTGAGGGAGGAATTGAGGAAAACAAATTTAGCACGTCTTCCCTTCACAGATATTTTAAAATGTCTTATTTTTCATTTGTAAAACAACCATGTCAAAAGACACATTACAAATATGTATTATATCTTAGTTAATTAAGTTTTATGGTAAGCTTAAAATAAGTAATTATTAAACAACATAATACAAATTGGAAAGACACATTCAATTTGTCTTTTTAAGTCAATATTAGCAGCTGGAAATTTGCAGAAAATACTACACATCACAATTCAGAATCACTATTAAGATGACCACATTAAAGCAGAACCAGGAAATTGGTAAATGTGGCATTAAATTTTATGCCTCCTCTGTCACTTGTGCTCTGTAGTTGTTCAAACGGTCATTTAATCCTGGTGTGTCCCCATCTTCCTGGTAGCAGATGGGCCAGAAATTCATAGCTACCACACACACACAACCATGACAATGTGGAATGAGCAGTGGACTTCGATTCAGAATACTGAATACTTAGCTTTGTGACAGACTCTCAGTAAGTAACTCAAGACTCAGTTTCATTTGCAGGTTGAAAATATTTGATACTTATACATTAATATATTTGTTAAAGAGAAGAGGATTGAGAAAAATGTTTCAGAGTCCTTTGCAAATTATAAAGTTCTAAACAAATATGAACTACTATTATTATTCCCATCCCTAAAAGCTGGGAGAGGCAGCCAAATACAGCCACCTGTATGTGACATTCTGAACTGGGAATCCTTTTCTATATTCTTGGCCCACTTAAAAGCAGTAAGTGCTGGTACACAATATATATTTAATAAGTTTTTCATGACTTTAGGAATACAGGTTTTCACATTGTGAGAGAACCTTATTAAAAAAAACAACTGTCAATTTTCAAATTAGTAATTTTATTTAGAAGATATTACAAAGAACCAAAACTTTAATTTACCCAAATTCACCTTTTCCACAAAATCAGACTTACTCATCTACTACCAGTGAGAACTCAACAGATTCTTACCTTAATGCTCAATTCTTTTCTTATCTGTTCTGTTCTGTTTAATTCCTTCCTAAGGATATCAATGGTTTCTTCCTTATCTTCCCTTTCTTTTTGCAAGATTTTAATCTTTTCTTCTTGTACTTTTGTTTTTTGTTGCAAATCTTAAAACAAACAAACAGTCAGCTATATGCTCAGAGGTTGGATACTGATGTTACCCTGAAAAGGTTTATTAGCCACTACGTAATTAGAGCAAAAGAACAACTGTAAAAGTTCTACAGTATTTGATGAGTAAAAAAACACCATGAAACTCTTCCCCTAGGCCAGTATTCCATAGAAAATGCCAAATCTCCATGGCTTTCCCTCTTCCTCTGTTCCTGATATTATATGTATAGTTATGAGGGGAAGGACAATCCTCAGGGCTTAAGGGTTAGAAAGATATAGAAAAGTATGAAAAATTATGTAGGCAGATGTCTGTGTTCTAAGGCAAGTGAGTTAGAACAAAAATGTTTTTGTGGGTCATTTCAGAGCTACTGCCATTAAGAAGCTGGTAACTAAAAGTTACCTAGCACTGCCACCTGCTGTTAAAGTTCTTTTAAAACTCTTTCTTTTGAAAAGACAATCATTTTCTCTAATTCCCAGATTTCAAAAAAAATATATTGCTTTTTCAATTTAATCAATCTAACTAAACTGCTCCGTAAAATGGCAAGAAAAGGGAAGCTGTTTAAAATGTGATTTAAGGTTCAAAAAAATGAGAAGTAGAAAATAAAATCATGCTTTGATTTTTCTACCAACATATGTTAAAATATAGACAATATATTAAATAAGAAGCTACTTACTTGCTAGCTTACATTCTCTATCTACTAGTTGGTTCTGTACTTCTTTTCTCTGTTCTTCTTTCTCTATTAATTGGGCTATAGTTCTGAAGTTATAAAAAAATATAGACAAAAACATCAAGGAAATATTTCATTTTTCTCCCCAAGTATTTTAAGAGAAAATTAATAAGAACAGAATTACCTTTACATTTTGCCAAATATGTATTTTATAACTAAAATAAGTGGCAATTCTATTAATTTTATCTGTAAAAAACAATGCTCTGTATAAAGAGAATCACTGTTTTTGAAAAATCCAAAATAATTAGAATTAAGAACTAGGTATTTTACTTTTCATTTTGTTGCTTGAATGACTCATTCAACTTTTTCACTGTCTCAATTTGTTTATTCAGAGAATCACATGTCATCTGCAAATCTTTATTCTTCTGTTCAGTGGTTTCATTCCTGAAAAGACAAGATGAGTTGATATTTTTATCAAGGCAAACATATGATGGAGATGGAGAAAAGAAACGGAAGAGGAATGTCATGAACAATCAGGACATAAAGAAAATTAGACTAACTCTAAAAGACATTAAAGATGTATTTTGGCTGACTTAGGAGGTAATATTTACTATAAAAAGGAAAAGTGCAGGGCATTTAACTCATATTTATGGATACAGAGCTTTACAGATAACATTGCTCTACATAATTTGCTATATATATTAGTGATTTTCATAGTTAGATCTAGAAAATTTTAAAAAACTTCTGTAAAAGGATGAAGTTTATTAAAAAATAAAACATCTGCCATCATTAGCCTCTTGGGCATAATGTATGTTTAATTAAAAATGTCAAATTAATGAAGTAGTTGAGGATACTAAACTTCTCTTGCCTCTTTAGAGCTCTGCATCTAACAGTCCTGCTTAGTTTACTGGCAAAGTAAACACAGAAATACTTTTTTTTTTTTTTTAAAGATTTTATTTATTTGAGAGAGAGAGCACAAGCAGAAGGAGAGAGAGGGAGAAGCAGGCTCCCTATTAAGCAAGGAGCCTGATGTGGGACTCGATCCCAGGACCCTGGGATCATGACCCGGGCTGAAGGCAACTGCTTAACCGACTGAGCCACCCAGGCGTCCCAGAAATACTTTCTAAAGTGATACTTTGACACCCAAGTATCTTAAGCATAAAATGTCCTTTTTACTTCACTAAGTACAAACTGGTAGTACTGTCCAAATTTGCCTAGAAGTGTTTTATCTGTCACACATGATTTTTAAAATTCTGAATTTGAATGCCTTTAGATAGTCCCTACCTTTACAGATGACCCTTCCTTCCCCAGCCAACTTCATTATTTGTTATTTTTGGCCCTGGCAGGCAGGAGTTTTATGTCTTGGGCCCTCACTCACTATCTGGAACATCAGCGGGATGTTCTCGTGGTTCCTGGAAACGACGTATTTCCGTGGGACCAATGCTTACTTTTTCTCGCATCCTGACTTAACACCCATAGTCCACTCTATCAGGGTTGCCTCAAACAGACTTTGAAGAAAGTTGTTGTTAGGAGAAAGTATCCTGTTTAGGAAACTGTAACGTCACAAATTTTCTAGATGCTATACATTTTCCACCCTTCATTTTTATTGATGGGAAAATAAGCACACGGACCTTGCAGAATTAAAATTTTCTAGATCTCTATATTAATAGCACAGATAGAATAGTTTTTAAAATCTGAACCAATCTTAAATTAGAGATTGAAACAAAGAACAAGTTAGCCAGAATGTTTTATTTTTATTGTTTGGTAGAAAATACATAATTGTTCCGGGTCTTCTTTATAGCTCAGAAGTTTTAAAGTTGACCTAAAAGATAAATTTGACAAAGGAGGAAAACATGATTAATCTCCTATTTTGTTAGTAGGCATGTAAATTAGTGTAGCCTTTTTGGAAGAAAACGTGCCAATCCATCAAAAATTTGAAAGCACATACCCTTTAATCCAACAATTCATCTATAAGAATTTATTCCACAATTACATTCACACATATAAATAAACTATATTCAATGACATTAAGAAGTACTGACTACAAACTTAAGAGATGTTTTAAACACTAACACCTGAATTTCCATGCTATTAGACTGAATACTATGAAATTGTTCATATTCAACGCATTTGATGTACAGAAATGGCCAATTCATACAGCTCAACTTAACACGATTTATGACAACTAAGGTCATTCAACATTTACGGAATGCATAACTGTGTACTGAGTACTGTTGCAGGTCCTAGGGGTTTGTCAATGAACAAAGCAGACTCAACTTGTTCTTGTGGTGCTAACACCCCAGGTGACTGAGGACTGCATGAATATAGGCAAGAAGCAGAGTCAACTGGAAAGAAACAAAGAGACCTGCATTCTGTTTCCGACTTTGATCTTGAGTTTGAGTAAGCAGTACTTCATTTATCTGTGATGTAAGTTTCTTGTCAACTACTTAACTTATGGAATTACCAGAATATGTGAATGTTTACAAAAGGATTTTAGAGCTACAGAAAAGACATGCTGTGTGTTCATTCTAGATTCCAACTTTACACAGAAACTTTTACTTTATTAATTTACCTCTGAACAAGTTCCATGTAGGATTTTGTCAGGATTTCATGTTCTTCAGCCACAGACTCTAATTTCCTATTATGTTGGAAGAGATGCTCGATATCACTCTGGGCTCTTTCTGATTCAACCTGTTGTGCCTTCAGCAACACACCAAGCTCTTCATTTTTTCTCTCAACTTCTCTCAACATACCAGCAAGTGTCCGTGCCTAAAACAAAACCAACAGAACAGAGGCTTTTCTACTACCATGTATATAATATGCTCATCTTCTACAATTTAAAAGGTTTGCCTATTATCTAATAGGCTAGCATCTATTGGGTTATATAAAGTTTTATTAGTTACATATATTATTACTTAACTACTTCTAATAAATCTAACACTGTTATAGTTATTTTACTTAAGAGACTGTCCTGACTAGAATATTCTCGGTATGACCAGACTCATGGAAATGAACACAATTATAACAAGAAGGTAGCTCTACATTCAGTACTTAATTAAAAGGGTATGTGTGGTCCTTGGAACTAGCCATCAACACTAAACCATAAAGTTTACACAAATCAGTTTTCCCATTTCAGGTAGAAATTAAAAATAGGATTTTAACTATATCACAGATGTTTAAGCAAACACCTAAAATTAAGCTAGCCAATCAGGAATACAACCTAAATCAATATGAAAGTGTTTGTGCCAATTATAAGAACACATTATGAGCAACTGTATGCCAGCAAATTAGATAATCTGGAAGATATGGATGCATTCCTAGAGACCTATAATCTACTAAAACTGAACCAGGAACAAATAGAAAACCTGAACAGGCCCATAACCAGTAAGGAAATTGAAGCAATAATCAAAAATCTCCCAAAAAACAAGAGCTCAGGGCCAGATGGCTTCCCAGGGGAATTCTCCCAAACATTTAAAGAAGAATTAATACCTATTCTTCTGAAACTGTTCCAAAAAACAGAAATGGAAGAAAAACTTCCAAACTCGTTTTATGAGGCCACCATTACCTTGATCCCTAAACCAAAGACCCCATCAAACAGAATTACAGACCAATAACCCTGCTGAACATGGATGCAAAAATTCTCACCAAAATACTAGCCAATAGGATCCAAAAGTACATTAAGAGGATTATTCACCATGACCAAGTGGGATTTATCCCTGGGCTGCAAGGTTCGTTCAACATCTGCAAATAATCAATGTGATACAATACATTAATAAAAGAGAACATGAACCATATGATCCTCTCAATAGATGCAGAAAAAGCATTTGACAAAGTATAGAATCCGTTCTTGATTAAAACTCTTCAGAGTGTAGGGACAGAGGGTACATACCTCAATATCATAAGAGCCATCTATGAAAAACCCACAGCAAATATCATTCTCAATGGGGAAAAACTGAGAGCTTTCCCCCTAAGGTCAGGAACACGGCGGGGATGTCGACTATCACCACTGCTATTCAACATAGTACTAGAAGTCCTAGCCACAGCAATCAGACAACAAAAAGAAATAAAAGGCATCCGAATCAGCAAAGAAAAAGTCAAACTCTCACTCTTTGCAGATGATATGATACTTTATGTGAAAAACCCAAAAGACTCCACCCCAAAATTGCTAGAACTCATACAGGAATTCAGTAAAGTGGCATCCACAGAAATCAGTGGCATTCCTATACACCAACAACAAGACAGAAGAAAGAGAAATTGAGGAGTCGATCCCAATTACAACTGCACCCAAAACCATAAGATACCTAGGAATAAATCTAACCAAAGAGGCAAAGAATCTGTACTCAGAAAACTACAGAATACTTATGGAAGAAATTGAGGAAGACACAAAGAAATGGAAAAACGTTCCATGCTCATGGATTGGAAGAACAAATATTGTGAAAATGTCTATGTTATCCAGAGCAATCTACACATTTTATGCAATCCCTATCAAAATAACCATCAACTTTTTTCAAAGAAATGGAACAAATAATCCTAAAATTTGTATGGAACCAGAAAAGACCCCAAATAGCCAGAGGAATGTTGAAAAAGAAAAACAAAGCTGGTGGCATCACAATTCCAGCATTCAAGCTCTATTACAAAGCTGTCATCATCAAGACAGTATGGTACTGGCACAAAAACAGACACACAGATCAGTGGAACAGAATACAGAGCCCAGAAATGGACCCTCAACTCTATGGTCAACGAATCTTCGACAAAGCAGGAAAGAATGTCCAATGGAAAAAAGACAGTCTCTTCAACAAATGGTGTTGGGAAAATTGGACAGCCACATGCAGAAGAATGAAACTGGACCATTTCCTTACACCACACACAAAAAGAGACTCCAAATGGTTGAAAGACCTAAATGTGAGACAGGAGTCCATCAAAATCCTAAAGGAGAACACAGGCAGCAACCTCTTCGACCTCAGCCGCAGCAACTTCTTCCTAGAAACATTGCCAAAGGCAAGGGAAGCAAGGGCAAAAATGAACTATTGGGACCTCATCAAAATAAAAATCTTTTGCACAGCAAATGAAACAGTCAACAAAACCAAAAGACAACTGACAGAATGGGAGAAGATATTTGCAAATGACACATCAGATAAAGGGCTGGTAACCCAAATCTATAAAGAACTTAACAAACTCAACACCCAAAGAACAAATAATCCAATCAAGAAATGGGCAAAAGACATGAATGGATATTTCTGCAAAGAAGACATCCAAATGGCCAACAGACACATGAAAAAGTGCTCAACATCACTCAGCATCAGGGAAATACAAATTAAAACCTCAATGAGATACCACCTCACACCAGTCAGAATGGCTAAAATTAACATCAGGAAATGACAGATGTTGGCGGGGTTGCGGAGAAAGGGGAACCCTTCTACACTGTTGGTGGGAATGCAAGCTGGTGCAGCCACTCTGGAAAACGGTATGGAGGTTCCTCAAAAAGTTGAAAATAGAGCTACCATATGATCCAGCAATTGCACTACTGGGTATTTACCCCAAAGGTACAAATGTAGTGATCCGAAGGGGTACGTGCATCCCAATGTTTATAGCAGCAATGTCCACAATGTCCAAACTATGGAAAGAGCCAAGATGTCCATCAAGAGATGGATAAAGAAGATGTGGTATACACACACACACACACACACACACACACACACACACACACACACACACAATGGACTATTATGCAGCCATCAAAAAACCCGAAATCTTGCCATTTGCAATGATGTGGATGGAACTAGAGCATATTATGCTAAGCGAAATAAGTCAATCTGAGAAAGACAAGTATCATATGATCTTATTTTTATAAGAAACCTTTCCAGTAAAATGGATAAAACATTAAATTCTCCAATAAAATGAAAGACATATTCAACAGATATAGAATATAAGAATGTGCTATGGGAAGGGAGAAGACAAAATGATTCTAGTATCACTAGTTTTCTTTGTTGGAATTTATGATAAATTCAACACGCCATCAGTCAAGACAAATGAATCCGTGTCAAAAGAAGAAAAGGACAACATACGGTTATATTTATTCGTATTTTTTCAAATACATGTACTCTGAGAAGACTCTAAAGTTATTTTATGTGTCACTGATTTTAATGCCTCTCTCAAAAGTCAAATGACTTTATTACAATTCATTATAAATGATATCAAACTGTTGAGATTCTGTTTGTATTTGCTAGGAATTTCATATTACTGCAGTAAGCTCTCACTCCTAATGTACACATTGTGTGCATATATGCACACAGCACGATGTCAACCTTTCTGAGCACCTACCATGTGCCAAGTACTATGCTTGCTGAGGCCCTGGAGATACCGAGACCATCTCTGACATCAAGGGTAGGGGGCAGGGTTATACAATTTTCACATGTGTGGGAAGGAGAGGACCAGAGACAGCTTCCTAAAAAATGAGGCTATTTAAACTAAAATCGGAAGGATTATTAGGAGCTAGGCAGTGGAAGAGGAAAAGGTGTTCCAGACATGGAACAGCAAGTACAAGGACAGGGAAACCTAAGAGTATGTCAAGTAACTGCAAAGCAATAGAACTGCATAAGAAACTACAAAGTAATCTGATATAGTCGATTGCAGAGAATGCACAGAAATGCAAGGAGATGCGGAATGAAAGTAGTTTCAAAATTCTGTGTGCCAAACTAAGGAATTTAAAATCATCTGCTGGGGCACCTAGGTGACTCAGTCATTAAGCGTCTGCCTTCGGCTCAGGTCATGATCTCAGGGTCCTGGGATCGAGCCCTGCATTGGGCTCCCTGCTTGGTGTGAAGCCTGCTTCTCCCTCTCCAGCTCCCCCTGCTTGTGTTCCCTCTCTTACTGTGTCTCTCTCTGTCAAATAAATAAATAAAATCTTTAAAATAAATAAATAAATAAATAAATAAATAAATAAATAAATAAATAAAATCATCTGCTGAGTAAAATGGTAAGCCACTGCAGGGTATTTAGCACAGAAGCAATAAAATCAGATTACAGCCTCAGGAATCACTGTAGGGGAACAAGGGAGGGTGGAACCAAATACAAAAAGACAGAGAGATGACTTGGGATGCACATAGAGGGTGGTTGAGAAGAGGGCTCCAGACTGAAGGTAAAAAGACTAACTAGAGGCTGTGCTATGATTCATATAAAAAATGAAAAGGATTTGACCTGTAGCAAATAGTGGCAAGAAGAGACAAGGCAGAAAAAAGTAATATTTAGAAGGTAGAATCAACTGGATTTGGTGAATGACTAATTGTAGGAAGTAAACTGTGTGACTTCCAGATTTCCTGTCTGGAAAACTCTTCAGAACAAGAGAGAATATACAAAAAAGTAAATTTTTAAAAAGGGTGATGAATTCAGGATTGGTCATGCTGAATGGGAAGTATTGCTATATATTTAAACAGAGCTATATAGGAAGCATTAGTGCTAGGGTAAAGGATCTGGGCTCGGCACATAAAATTGGTGGCATTAACATTCTAGTAATTACGGACTGAAACCCTGGACCACCTAAAGAAGGGCAAAGGACTTAGAACATAATCCTGGGAAATCCCAACATTTAAGGGTTGAATGGAGAAAGAAGACCCTAAAGGATATAGGAAAAGAATATCCATCAGTGTAGAAAGAAAATCAGAAGAAGATAATGGGGTGATCAAAATTAAAGGGGGAGGGGTTTCAAGATGGAGAGAGTAGTCATGTCAAATGCTGAGAACAGTTTACTTCAAAGAGTAACAAAAATATCACTAAAATTTTGTACATGTTCTACTTCATTTATTTTTCTACTTATCAGATAAGTCTTTATATTGTACACACCTCTGTCTCAGCTTGAGTTCTTTGACAGCGATATTGAGCAATCAGTCTATCAGCCTGTGCAAGGGCCAGAGCTTTTGCTTCCAAAAGATCTTGTAGCCTGCTTTCTTTGGACTGTGAGAAAACATACCATTAATCTTTATCACTTACCAGAAAAACATCTATTAAAGCTTAACTGTTACGTATAGTTAAAATAAGCTTGTACTCACGGCTAATGTGGACAGTTTCATCTCATATACATCCATTATGTCAGATATTCTCACATCATTAATCTGATCCTTTACCTAAGTTTTAATACAAGTCAAAAATCAGAAAATTTTAACATTCAACACAATAAAAAAATAAATGCCTAGTGTGAAACTAAATCATTAAAACTTAATAATGAGTAACAAAGTACAAAAATGAATGCTGTATTAGGCGGTTCACAAACATTTCACTAACCTGGCTATTGCAGAAGAGTACCTGGGTAGGACTTGATATGCTTATGTATTATATTTCTTAAACAGGGGGATAGAGAGGATGGGGGTGGGCTAACTGGGTAAGACTGGGGGAAAAATGACTGCTGTGTTAAAATGTGGAAATTTTATGGCTAATTTTTTTCTTTCCAAATTTTCTAGAATATTGTTATTTTCATATTAAAAGATAAGATTTCATTGATCAAATTTGCATCTAAAGTTATTTAAATAAATGTTATAATAAGGGCTAACATTTAGTTGGTATGTACCAGGCAGAATCCCATTTATAATGGCTATTTACCACTCACCACCATTCCAGCCTGAAGTTTCTCTATTAATTCCTCAATGTTCAATCCAGAAACTCTAGCTTTCAAAAGTGGAGGAGTTAAACATTTTACTGATGTTGGAAGACTGTGATTTAGTGATTGCAAAAGCATTCTCCTGGGTATATGTTCTGTTTCCTGTTGCCTATAGGCATTGTTTGCTGCTATACTTTCTCCAAGTCTGAATAGAAGTAAAAAAAAGAAAAGAAAAAAGAAAGAAAGAATTACAAAAAAATGAAGGGGAGCCTGAGTGGCTCAAGTCAGTTGAGTGTCCAACTCTTGATTTCGGCCTAGATCATGATCTCAGGATCGTGAGACAGAGCCCCACCACAGGCTCCATGCTAGCTTGAGATTCTCTCCCCGCCTCTCTGTCTGCGTCCCCCACCCCGCTTGTGCGCTCCCTCTCTCTCAATAAATAAAATCTTTAAAAAAAAATAGAGGAAAAGGCAGTTCATATAGACTTAGGGAATCTCTAGAATGGATCTTTGGGAATATAAGCCATCAAATATTTTTGAAGTAATCTTGGAGTCTATGATGAAGCCAAATTTTGGAAAATACCCTAAATATTTGCAAAGGAACTGCTTTCCTACTTACAATCCTTTATAATGACAATTCCACCTCTGGTCTGGAGGCACTAGAACTAGTCTGTGAGTATGGATTATTTGTAAAAATTAAGTACAACGTTATTGTTATTGGTAAGAACATCCTTCTTACCATGGGCAACATCACCTGTCCTTTAGCTATGTCCTTTATCCTTGCCCTTTCTCACTCAATATCTTCTCACCAACCTGACTCCCATTCTGCCCCTTCCATTTATCATGTCTTGTTCCTGCCACACGGTCTTTGAATGAGTTGTTCCTTTACTAGAACATTCTTCCCACCAGATCTGCATAGAGTTGGCTCCTTCTTATCATCAGGTCTGTTCACATTCACTTCCTCAGAGAGGCCCCTCCACCCATACTGACATGCATATTATTAAACTTAATTTTTTTAACTTGTCTCCCAACTAGAATGTAAACCATATGACAGAGACCCCAAGTCTAATTTGCCGCAGTATCTAAAATGACTAGAAGAGGGCCTGGCACATAGCTGGACCTCACCAGATGGAAACGTACACCAAAAAACCTACTTATGTACCCACCCACCCATCTATCCAACATATAAATTTACCTTGTTAAACAAGATGATATAAACAAAGGCATAAACAGACATAAATAAAATAAATGAACACCTGAGATAGTGTCTAAAGAGAAAATTACATAACACCAGTAAGACAGGGGCAGCCCAGATACAAAGACATGGTAGGAAGATTTCATATACAGAGAGAGAGAATGAGACTCCTCCTTTCAGTGAAGCTGAAGCTTTCGGTTCTGAAACACAGGGGCTTTCCTTTATGTCAGATTACCACAGTTGGAGCAACCAAGCCACCACAAAATCAAGCAGCTTCACAGACCATTTCTAGGTTTTAACTTGAGAAGCTCCCTATTTATCCATTTGTTTAAAAATATTATTATAAAATGAAGAGAATTCTGATTATTTGGTCTCCAGGTGTTGTTCTCCACAGTTCTTAATCTCTTAATTTATGACTACTTAAATTATTAATTCTGAAAAATGAGTTTGCTAAGTCAGTTAAAATAAATAGGAGAGGGGCATCTGGGTGGCTCAGTTGGTTAAACATCTGCCTTTGGCTCAGGTCATGATCCCAGGGTCCTGGGATCGAGCCCCATGTCTCCCCATGTCGGGCTCATGGCTCAGGGGGGAGCAGGGCTCATGGCTCAGCGGGGAGCCTGCTTCTCCCTACCCCTACCCCCACTTGTGCATGCTCTCTCTCACTCTCTCAAATAAATAAAGTCTTTAAAAATTACAGAAAAATAGCAAATATTCTCTTAATGTTTGAAATTAATGAGAATAGTGGACAATTCTGCCTGGCCATTATCTATTCCATTTTCTGATAAAAGCACAAAATTTTTCTTTAAGAATCCTCCCACTGCCCCCAAATTGATTTTCAGTTCATGTAGTTCTCATAGATGAACCCCTGGTATCTGCCAAGGTCCCTCATTGGCAAATGACCCAGATTCGGTCAATGAAAGTGATGCTTAGACTTATCATTTAAACAACTGGGAAGGGAAAGCTCTTTGTTTTCTTTCCTGTTTTGTTTCTGTTCGTTGTTTTTTAGTTCTAAAAGCTATGTTGTTTATTAAGTGTTTAATCCTTTAGGGCTGATTCCCATTTTATCCTCTGGCAAACCCTTAAGCTGAAGAAGTTCTTCCTCACATCTAATCTAAATGTCTTTTTTTTTTTTTCGTATAGCTGACACAGGGAAAGCTCGTTCTATGTAAGAACTAAACTGGTAAGATGTAAGCATAGTCCAGAAGCTACTATGTCAAATAGAGGAGGTGAGAGACAGAGAGGCATAGTGCCTGGAAAACATATTTAACCCACCTGAAGCTAGCTTTTCCCTGAGTATACACCTAGTCTTTTCAGTTACTGGAATCAAATTTTCTTTTAATCACTTAAAAAATTACTGTTATAATGAAGTCTTTGATTCACAAATTTTCTAATCTATCTACATCGAGGACTACTAAAGAAACACAGCAGGATATTCCAGCACCACAAAAGATACACTGCAAATGACTACAACTCACACTAAAGCAGGAAAATCTGGCAGTGGAGCAGCTTCCAATAATATTCCCAGTCCAGACTGTACTTGTTCTCTATTATCTGATGTTAAAGCAAAAGCCAAGGGAGTAATCAGGCGTGGATCCTAAGCAAATCAGAAAGCAGAAAACAAGAGGCACAAAGAATAAATAATGTCAGGCTTTTTAGAGCAAGGTGAGTAAACAGAGCTAAATCATAAAATAATTCTAGCAAATTCTGAAAGGTTTCTACCTGATGTTTGAATGTATTTATTAGCCTTTACTTTGTTATAATTATCTATGAAGTCAATATGAACACTAGCTTTAAAGAAATCTGGCAAAAGTTTTGTTATACCTATGAAAATCACATCTTAAATATTTTGATGAATTTAAAATATCATCCACAAGTGACTGATGTTTTGAATTATTGTTTTACTTTTCTAGATACTCTTAAAAGAAAATCTGGCTGTAAGAAAAAACTGTTAATCATTTCCAATTAAAGTCAAAAATAAAAGTAAAATTCAAATTAACTAAAAAAATTCTAATTCAGTAACTGAAACAATTATACTTAAAGCATAAGTCCTTCTAGTTAGTAAATATTTTACATTAGTACTGTAAGCCCCAAATCATTTATTCTGAAAAACATCTCCTAATTGACACAAAATCAGTTTTGACTCAATTTTTAAGTTGTTAACAGAGAAAAAATACTAAAATATGAATCCTTTACAGTTATCTACATTTTACAATGTCGAGTGTCTTGGAAGTACTCAAGTATAATCTTATGCCACAAAACCATGTTAAAAGCTGGGCTTTATCTCCATAACCCTCATGGTAACCCTTCGTAACTGCTCCCATGGAGGGGGATTCATTATATTCACTCTGTAGCTAAGGAAGCTAGAGCTCAGACAAGTGAAATAGCTTGCTCAAGTCTGCACTGACTTGACTGACTGATGGGAGTCAACATCTGAACCCCATCTCTTAAGCATTACGCTCTCCAAAGTGTACAAATGGCTCCTGTGTAAGGTTTCAGTTTTGGCTTCTACCCTGTCTATACAGACCAGAGCCATCTTTGTTTATTATAATAACTCAATTCACACATGTTTGCTAAGTATCTATTATAATCAGGTTTTGTGGCTATCCAGGTAAACATTAGAGCTCTTATTCAGCTACCATCATCAAAATTTGCTACTCAGCTATTCTCTGAGGTAACACCCTCTCTAATCTTATTATCACTAACAATCAAGTCCTTTTTTTCCAGATGTGTCCCTTATCCCCTTAATACCCTACATCATCAATCCCAACCAAAAACTCTTCACTGCAATGCTATTAGAAATAAACGAAGAAACCTAAAGTATGACATGAGAAAGGAAAAAGGCTGAGGAAGCTCTACTATCATGAACATCCTGTACATTACAGTCAGAAGCATTTCTGTTCAATTCCTGCAAAACTATGTAAAATTACCGTGTAGTGGGAACATTATGGCTACTTAAGGCAATTAACTTTCTTCTGATGGCCAATTCTAAGAGAAACATTTTCTAAAGATCGAGAATATTAAAACAGAAACTCACACATTAGGTAGCATTTATGTATGAATAAACTTCAATATTTGAAGAGTTTAAACTCACCTGAAGGATTTTATAGAAGCTTACTTCCATACCAGGAACCAACTGTTTAAGTTTGTTCATCAAATCAAGAGTTTTCAAAACTACATCAGCAGCCAGTTTGCTTAAAATAAATCATATTTAAATTAGATAACTAAAAAATTGCTTAGAACTTTATTTCTGTCCATAATTCTAAAGAAATTCTGAAAAAATAAACACCTGTTTTTAAACCTAAGGAAGATAAAGTACTGTTTCTTTTGAGAAGTAAAAATACAGTAGAGACCAACATCCTTATAACCTAAGCCCCCAAAAGAACAAATTGGCATTAATAGTCTAAATTCAAACAGTGTTTCTTTTTCTAATCTCAAATACCACCAAGCTTCCACTTTCTGCACCAAATTACTAGCAGCATCAGCAACATGACCTATTTAATTCTTAGCTTTGTCACTGGAATACCAACAATAAAGGGCAACCTTAAGCAATACAGAATACCTAATATTTACCAAATAAATTATACTAAGCCATGCTCTTAACCTCGTACCACAAAGGGAGTACAAAAAAGTAAAAAAAGGTAATCCTTGTTCTTGAGGAGCACAATTATTGACAATAATGTCATTTATGGAAATTGGAACAAATCAATGTCTAGCATTCAGATCCTCAGTAAAGATTTGTTAACAGACAAGGTGGGAGGGGAGGGATAAAATACTCTATCTCATCACTGTCAGAGAAAATTCACCCTTAAACCATAAGTCTTGACATGCTTAGGAAAAGAACTGTCTTTGTCAGTAGGAAACCTTCCTAGTAATAAAAAAAAATGACCCCCCTGTTTTTTCATGCTTTTTTGCTTAAAACATAAAATTACTGAGGCAATGTCAGAAAGAACCTCCAGAAAAGGGAGTACAAAAGACCCTTAGATAATCACAATAAATTAAAACACAAAACAAACCTAAACAATGAAAAACACATCACAGATGTTAAGATTATCCTTTCTCTGAAGCATGTAATCTATGACTTGAATTTTTTAAAAATTATGAAAAAACTTGTTAATTCCCTGCTACATCTTGAGTTAATAGTGCATACCGAAGGATTACCCTCCAAAAGAGGAGTGAATCACTAGATATTTTGATTTTTATTATGTTTGGCGTTACCATTTTGCCATCTGGATTTCATATACTCACCACAAGTCAGAATCTGCTACCTTTGTTCCAAACCCCAGATCAATCTTGCCATACGTAAATTGTTGTTCTATCAGAGTGGTACATTTGATAGTAGTCAGAGTTTTTGCAACATGCATTTTTAGAGTATCATCTCCACACAGAGGTAAGTTTTGTTAAGGAATTCAAACAAAAAATTCTCAACCTTATATTTGTATAGCACTTCACAGTATTTAGAGTGATTTCATACAAATTATCACGTTACTGCACTTCTATGTAGTAGTCATTGTTACATTAGCTCAATGACAGATTAGGAAACTAGAGCTCAGAGCTTAATTGATTGTTAAGTAGCAAGAGATGGGACTGACACCATGTCTGTTACTCTGCCGGATGTTAGTAATTTGTTAGGTTATTACAATGGTTCAATATTTGCTGAACTAAGGGAAGTTATTTTTTCCTATTTTGTAATATTATAAGTTAATTTGAGTACCATTAAAAAAGGGTCAAATTTGGCTCAAAATGGTACCAATTCTGAAGCCTGCATATATTACAGATATCTTTACTACAATCAAGCAAAATAATCATGTATCTCTACAGCAGTGGTTTTCAACTTTGGCTGCATGTTAGAATCACGTGGGCGGTTTGATCAATCAATCAGCATCTTCCCCCACCCCCCACCAGGGTTTCACATTACTCCAATTAAATTAGAATTGCTGGAAGTGGGGTGCCTGGGTGGCTCAGTTGGTTAAGCGACTGCTTTTGCCTCAGGTCATGATCCCAGGGTCCTGGGATCGAGTCCCATATCGGGCTCCCCCTGCTCTGCGGGGAGCCTGCTTCTCCCTCTGTCAGCCATTCCCCCTGCTTGTACTCTCTGTCAAATAAATAAAATCTTAAAAAAAAAAAAAAAAAAGAACTGCTGGAAGTAAGGTTCAGGTGTCAGGATTTTTAAAATGTTCTCCAGGTAATTCTAATACATAATCAGGATTGAGAATCACTGCTGTAGGGAAGAGGAAAATTAAGGAGCAGAAACACCAAGAAGCGAGTAAATAGATGTGGAATTTGCTCTAGGGCCGGAAGAAGTTGAGCAAATTCTTGTTGCTGAGA
Source organism: Callorhinus ursinus (assembly GCF_003265705.2). NCBI lineage: Eukaryota > Metazoa > Chordata > Mammalia > Carnivora > Otariidae > Callorhinus > Callorhinus ursinus. The sequence continues at coordinate 46,258,286 of NW_027397063.1, forward strand.
TATAAGGAAACTTGACCAGGTAAATATAAAAGATCTGGTTGAGATATAATGGCTCCTTGCTGATAATAATAAAAACGCATTAATGAAATATTTTAAAAATGGGACTTGGGCTTCATAAAGACTTAGAATCAACTGATCTAAAGGAAAAAAGCTAAGATCTAAAAGAAAAGATCTAAGAAAATCTGAATATGGAAGTTAGGCAGTGACACTAATTGAACTCAAGGTTTTCTTTTTTTGTAATGAATGAATTTGTCTTGATAATATTTGTCTTTTTTAATAACCTAGTATGATATCATCTTTATTAAAACATTTCTGGAGGCTTTAATTTTCAGTAAAAATTATAATATAAAGCTAAAATACTAACGATTCTACCAATGTTTTAGTCCCTGATACACTGAACCAAAGATGGCACAACAAATCATCCAGAGATAGCAATTAGCATTCGAGAGTAACACAGCAGTTATTTTAAGAATGTATCTCTTGACCTCAAATTGCAGTAAAAATGTTCAAATCAAGTTTTAAAAGCATTCTGAAATGAAAATATTCTTTAGTTTAAAAGTTTTACACAGAAAAATAAGGGAAAAAGTCTGGACAACTTTTTTATAGACTCCACATTGAGAATTAGTTCTATAGTTTAAACTCCAATTCAGTAATTCTGAATGGATATATAAGCATGAGAAGTGACAAAATTACAAATAAAAACAAAAATGCAGTAAAGGTAATGCTAGAAAAAAATGAGTGGTTAGTTTCCATGTTTTAACAGTAAAGGATATTTAACAAAACTTCAGTGGCCTTGGCCATCCTTTCACATTTTCTTTTTAATAAGGCTTCATCTAGATTTTGTTCTGTGAACTGAAGTTGATCAAGGATTGTAGGCAGCAGAAGGGTCACAAAACGGTCAGCTGAGGAACAGTTAGCAGTATCTATAATGTCCTGGAGAATTAACCACCACCAATGATGAAAAATAGGGATGGAATACAGAACGCAGACACAGTCATCACCAAGCAGCAACGTTCTCATTAAATCTCTTATAATTACTTCAGTATTTAATTGACCTGTGTCTCCTATTTAAAACCTACTCTTTTATCCAGTTTTGATGGCTATGATGACTTTTTTCTTAAATGGAACAATAAGGTTTTAAGCTATTCAACTACAAACAAGACTTTCTGGTGGACTGTGTCCATGATTTGAAAACCAGTATCCTAAACTTGCTAAGTGAAATTATAATAATTAAATAACCACCACCAGTCTTAATACTTTACAACTATGAATAATTCCCATCAAGAATCTTGAAGAGTTTTTTAAATGCTAAAACTGGTTAACAGTCAAGACCAACATAAAACAGAAAGTAATTTTACTCAGCCATAAGAAAGGATGAATACCTAACTTTTACATCAACATGGATGGGACTGGAGGAGATGATGCTAAGTGAAATAAGTCAAGCAGAGAAAGTCAATTATATGGTTTCACTTATTTGTGGAACCTAAGGAATAGCATGGAGGACATTAGGAGAAGGAAGGGAAAAATGAAGGGGGGGGAATCGGAGGGGGAGATGAACCATGAGAGACTGTGGACTCTGAGAAACAAACTGAGGGTTTTAGAGGGGAGGGAGTGGGGGATGGGTTAGCCCGGTGATGGGTATTAAGGAGGGCACATACTGCATGGAGCACTGGGTGTTATACGAAAACAATGGATCGTGGATCACCACATCAAAAACTAATGATGTAATGTATGGTGACTAACATAACAATAAAAAAAAAAAATTAAAACAGAAAAAAAAGTAATTTGTGCATCACCTTTGACGAATATATTTAATCACTCATATACATTTTTGTTTGTGCATAGGATCCAGTCATGAGGGGAAATACTCTAAGATATTGTGGTAGGCAAAATGGGTACAAAAACAGAGACAATAGTAGAGAATGCTAAATGATCTAGATAGTAGAATCTACCAGAATGTAATGGGCTCTAGGGAAAGAATTTTTGTCTGTATCCTAATTGCCTAGCAGTGTCTGGCATGTTCCACTCCATCTTAGTGACTGAATCAAATGTTGCTATATTAATCCACTAATAGGCTAATAAAGAAATTAGACAGTATCTACCAAGATGGTGAAAGAGAATGTGACTACTGCAAGAAGTATAGGCAGACAACAACAAGCTGTACAAATCTCAGCTAATACCTTTACTTATTACACTGAAAGGAGTATATATAAGCTATTCGGTGCAAAAGAAGAAAACACCAATGTTCCTGACTTTGCCCAAAAAAATGAAATTCAGTAGCTGAATGAAAGGGAGTTGGTTAAAAGTTTTCCTAAAGTGTATAAACAATTAGAAGTTTATTGTGGACGTTTTTGAAAGTAAACTCTTCACTAAGAATCATTAAATGGAAAAGTCAATTTGTCTATCATTATATTACCTCAAATATTTCCTTGAACAACTCCAAGGCTAAAATAGAACAGTTTTCTGACCCATCCAGAGGTTGGCTTGACCAACGAAGTAGAGCCACAGTAGGTTCTAAACATTTAGAACGACTTCCCAGAATGGTGTTGCCAGATGGAGACTGTTCAAATATCATCTGAGTGAGCACGTGGCGCAGCTGAGTCACTGAACAGAAGGCAAGAAGTAATTCTAAAACCTGTGCAATATAAAGTCTTCGTTAAATGTCAATTTCATTGGCCTTTAATGTACAAAGCAACCAAGTGATGAAGCTGAAAATGACACATTTTTAAAGATACTCTAAAACAAAAATTAAAGAAAGCTTCCAATTTTTCTTTCAGTAATATTTTTCAAAATGCGGGATTAGGTACTATAAGGTTACAAAGAAATTTGTTAATGGTATTTACTCCTAGTAAGCAGGACTATGAGAGTCAAAGAAAGGAGGGCAACTGCAACTAATATCATATGCCTTCTATAGTACTTAATTTTTTTTCAAAGCACAGATGTTTTGTTTTTACAATGAAAGAAGAAATTAAAAAATAAAATTAGAAACTACAAACACTTGCTATCATGCTGAGATTCAAGAATTCCTATAAAGCATACTTTAGGATAATACTGAAAAGTGGTATTCCCAAGCTTTAAAACCTTAAGTATGGCTATTTCCACATTGTTTGCACATTGTTGACTTTATACCTGTTAGCTCCTCTATTCTACCTCAGTTCTTTACCTCATAAATTGGGCCTTTATAACATCACATAACATCCCACACCAACCTATTTATTAGCTAAGTTAAATTCTATCTCATTTCATATACTACCAAGCTAACCTATCATTAAAAAAAATTATTGGCATTTCTGTGCCTATCCACTTACTTTCTACCTTTATCTGTATTTTTATAAATGACATATAATGGGGATTTGTGTTTTGATCAACTTGATGGCATTTGATTTTAATGGAATTCAGCCCATTAGCATTTACTATGTAACAAATGATAATCTTTGATTTATTCATTTTCAAATATAAATTATAGTACTTATTTATGAATAAGTAATACATTTACTTGGTTCCATGGCCAAACAAAGCAGCCTGATCTCTAGTTACACTCCCTGAAGGCAAGCAATGTTCTCAGTTTCTCTTTCCTCTTACCAGAGACATATTATACCCATATAAGAAAATACCTTCTCAATATACACTTAAGCATAATGTACAGAAGTAAACTAATCAATCACTATTACAAAGGTGGATGGTTTTTCCAAAGTGAACATACCGGTGTAACTGGCAACCAGAAGAATTCTATCAAAACTCCTGGAGTCCCTTGCGTCCCCGCCCAGACAATGCCTCAAACACTCCTCTCCGTCAGATTTCTGACTGTAGATTAATTTTATCTTAGCTATTCTTGGATCTTTGCATTTCCATATAAATTTTTTAATCAGCTTGCCAGTTTATATAAAACAAGTCACATGGAACTTTATATATAAATAGAACCTTACAGTGTATATATACCCTTGCTTCCATCTGATTTCTTTAATTTAGCATTAGGTTAGTGAAATTCATCCATACTATTGCACACAGTTGCCCTTCACTCATCCTAATTGCTGTGTAGTACTCTAATGTATAGATGTATCACTATTTATCTACCCATTCCACTACTGATGGCATCTGGATTGTTTCTAATTCCTGCCTAAAAGGAGTAGTACAGCTATACATGTCTTTTGGTGAACATATATATTTAATTATTTGGGGTAAATACTTAAGAGTGAAATCGCTGGCTCATACTCTATGCATGTGTCCAGAATTTCTAGGTAATACCTATTTTCATAAGCGGTTGTGCCAATTTTCAGTCCCTGAGTACTACAACCTTATGGGTTTTTTATATTCTCATCTATATTTGATGCTATTCATTTTTAATTTTAACCACCTGGTGGGCACATAGTAGCATCACATTATCATTTAAATTTGCATTTCCCTATAGATTAATAAAGTTGAATAACCATTTCGTATTTATTGACTAATTCTTTTTGTTGTTGTTCAGATTATCTCTTGGGTTCAGTGTTTCTTTGATTTATATATACATGTTTTTAAATACATATGAAAAATAAATATATTTTAGATCAGAGTCCTTTGTTGGATATATGTATTGTAGATACCTTTTCCGTGTTACCAGTGGTCTTTTTGTGAACAGAAGCTCTTAATTTTAATACAGTACAACTTAATCCAACTTTTTTCCTGTATAGTTGGTGCTTTTGTTTCCTATTTAAGATCTTTGTCTATCCCAAGGCTGTAAAGATATTCTGTTAGGCATTTTTTCTATAAGTTCACTGTTTACCTTTCACATGTAGATCTACAATCTTTCTGGAACTGATTTTCACATTTGATGTGAGGTAGGAAACAAAATTCAGTTTTTTCCCAAGTGGCTATTCAACTGACTCAGTATCATTTATTGAAATGACCATACTTTTAGAACTGCACTGTTATCAATCAGGAGACTATATGCTATGGTATGGTTTTAAACTGTACTCTGTTTCAGGGGGCTGTCTATCCTTATGACAGTACTGCACTGTTTTAATTATTGCAGCTTTATAGTAAGTCTTGGTATCTGGTAGTATTAGAAGTCCTCCAACTTTGTTCATTTTTTTCAGGATAGCACTAGTTATTTTTAGACTTTCCCAATGTCCACATACACCAAAACCAAAACAAATATAAACACAAAAAAACACTAAAACCTGCTATGATTTCGAAACTCTTCAAATCTATGAACTTGGTATATCTGTATTATTTAGGTCTTTTATATCTCTCAATGTTTTGTAATTTCAGAGTAGAGACTTCGTGTGTGTTTTGTTGGATTTATCTCCTAAACATCTGACATTTTTAAAAAATCAGAAAATAGTATCATTTTTAAAACTGCATTTTCTATTTAACATTGTCTATATGTTTTTTGATGAGCTTATGGACATGTTTGGCTTGGCTATGTGGTTTAGGAGTGGAATTGCTGTGTCACGGTATACATACATCAGGCACTGTGAAACAATTTTTAGTACCAGTGAATGAAGACTTGAGAAGGGTTCTAGAGTATTGGTAATGCTCTATTTTCTGATCTATATAATGGGTTATATGACTGTGTTCAATTTGTAAAAATTCAGAGAGCTGCACACTTAAGATTTTTCTGCATATTACAGTTTTTAAAAGTTTAAAACAAAAAGTCATGTTTTTACACACCTTTGAAGAAGAATCAGGATCCTTTCCATTAAGAAGACCTAATACTTGATTGAGACATGAAGAAAAGTGCTCATACCTAAGTTTAAAATAAAAATATACATCAAATGATAATCATGAAATTGATCCATCAAATAGGATTTATATACAAAATAAATATAAAATTTAAGTGTATTTTCTTTCATCTATTTTGAGCTTCTATTATAGAAGAGTCTGCAAAATTTCTACTTACAACTTGAAACATTCTACCACTATGATATACATAAATTGGCTTTATTTATTGAACAGTGAAAAAACAAAAACAATGATTCCTGTGGCAATAAATGTCATTGAAACTTTCAGTACTTCGATTGCTTTTTTTTTTTAAAGCTATGTTCAGTTTGTAAAAATTCAAAGAACATGAAATATTCTAATAAATTAGGCAGCTATTTATTTATAAAGCACTTATAACAGCTAGGCATTATATCAGGTTCTGCAGATACAGAGGTAAGGCACAGGGCTCTGTGTTACAGAACTCTTAAGAGCTACTAGAGGTACCAACCACATTATTGTCTATGTAACTAGTGCATCCTGTGTTTGGGACAATGATGCTCTGTGAAAGACCTAACAGTCTAAGAATGAAGGCAGATACATAGAATATTATATAATGTAAAATAACACTATCATGGAAAAATACATAGAATGCTAGGAGGATGAATATCGAATCCAGACTCAGTGTGGCAGGCCTGATCAGATGAGGTTTCCCACCTTTGAGTCTTAAAAAATAAACAGGAATTAGACATATAAAGCCGACAGTATTCAGAGGGAAGAGCACATGGATACACAAAAGACATTTCTAGCAAGTTGGAGATTCTATTTACTGTCTGAAGTGATTAGACAAAAGTACATAAGAAAATGTAAAGAAACAGGACTGAGAGGTTCCCAAAGGCCATATTTTAGAGGGCTATACTGAGATTTTGTTTACCTTAAATGCAATGGGAGATCACAGATTTTAGAAGGGACATATGGTTGAGGGAAACGTTGAAAGTCAAATATAAATGAAGGGAGTCAATGGAATGAGAGACATTGAAGAGACAAAAGATACTGTTGAAAAAATAGGACAAAATGAGATTTAATGCACAGAATAAAGGGATGTGTCTTTGAGCAAAACAAGATGACACTAAGAATTGTTATAAACACAAGTAATTTGGTTTAAGAGCAAAAATTTGAAAGAACTCCAATCAGATGGGATTCAGCTTTTTTTTTTTCTGTGAAACAAAGATAAGGTCACCTTCTGACTGAAAAGTGGCAAGAGTAAAGTAGTAAATATTTGAAAGGGCCACTGTAGGAAATGTGAAAGAAAGCTGGGAATAAATATGAGAAGTGCTGCCCAGATAAAGTTAGAGGTAGTGAATATGTAGAATACAGATTCATAAAGTGTGATTTTTCTCAGGTTTTGATTAGGAACCCAGACATTAAATTAGACTTTGGAATAGATTCAGGAACATTTTGCTAAATGGTATAGCAAGTAAACAAGAAGACAACACAATTAAACATAATTTCCTTTCCAGAGGTGATTCTGGAGTTTTAGGCTAGATAAAAAGAAAACAGAAAATGGAACTGAGAGATTTACAGGAGAAGTGATTAAGCAACCACTTACAAATGTTAAATCAGGTTATATTTTGGTCCTCCTGCAGAGGTATATCCTTTGTTGTTTACTTAGAAGTTGTTAAACAAGCACCATTTGGTGGCGAGAATGGGTATTACACAAGAGTATATTGGGAGGACTCTTAGAACAGATACAGGGAAGACAAGTAAAGGAAGCGCACTCTGGAAGAACGGTTTCTTATCCACCTATGCTTAAGAAAAGAAAAAAAATGAAATGCTAATGTTGTAGGATTTCTTTTCCTTTAGTGCCCGCAGTTCTTGGTCCTGGCTGCTTCAAAGAATGAAGAGCCAGACCAGACAAAGGGTGATGGACAGCTAAGCAAAGTGTATTGAGTGATAGTACAAAGCTCCAGCAGAGGGAGGGGACCTGAGAGAGTTGCCACTGGAGTTTCTAAGTCTAGGGGTTTTTATGGGCTTGTTGGAGGGCTGTTTTAATCTGATTAATTCTCCATGAGCCTGTCACCCAGTCAGGTTTTTGTCATCTACCTATCACGTGGGAAAGGGTGGAGGGCTCCTTCTAGGATGGTGTAAAATACTTTCCTCTTAGGTAGGGGCCCCTTGTCCCTGCCTGCCCTTTTTCCAACTATCCTTCATTACTAATGTGAATGGTTCTTGGTTCTGTAAAACATCAGTTAGCCATATGGGTAGTGGTCAACCTTGCCCTTGTGGTTAGCTTTTGTTTTTTTAATGTCTAGATTCTACATTCCTTAAAATTTGGGACTATGTTTTGTACAATTTCTGGTTCCATGTTTTTCAAAGATTAGGGGCTATGTCTTCAAATTCCTATCTCCGCTAACACTCCCACATCCCCCAGTACTTGACCACAGCAGGGGCTCCATAATTGTCTTCTCATTTGTGAATGATTAATTGAACTCTTTGAAGCAATTTCTCCAATTTCCTAACCTACGACCTTACAAAGTGGCTGAGGCATGGGGGAAAACTTAAGATATAAAAAGGCCAGGGATGTCTGGGTGGCTCAGCCAGTTAAGTGTCCAACTCTTGATTTTGGCTCAGATCGTGATCTCAGGATTGTGAGATCCAGCCCTGTCTTGGGCTCTGTGCTGGGTGTGGAGCCTGCTTAGTATTCTCTCTCTCCTTTCCCTCTGCCCTTCCCCCACTCTCTTGCTCTCCCCATCCCTCTCTAAAAAATAAAAGTATTAAACAGCCACAAGCTCTTTGGAAAACAGTTGCTAACTGATCTCAAAAGATAAATGATCACATGAAATGCCACTGAGATAGAATGGGCATATAAACATATGTTCTCATTTTACCTTATGACACAACAGAGGCACATAATGAAGAAAATGTTATTCATTTTTATGCAAAAAAGAAAAGACAAATATACTGACATAAATGTCCCTATAATAACAATATTTTCCCAAAAATTGTAATGTTCAAGATTTAAATATGGCGCTGGAAAAGATTAATCAAGATGTGTACATTTTAGACAGTGATACAAGCTTATTTAAGACAAAGATTGAAACACACCCCCTCACCCCCCATGTTCTTATACTTGTACATTTCAGGCCAGAAAAGCAAAAAGAATGGGAGTAAAGCACATCAAAACATTTCAATTGAGTCCCTTGTCCATTAGTAGAATTCAAGTTTACTAACTCTGAAAAGGCAGTTTTATTAATTACAAACATATCTTGGTCCATTGAAAAGAAAAACAAAACAAAATAAGTCTTAAAATTTGTCAGAGAGCCATACCTGGTAAGATAATCAGCAATTTTAGGATTCTTAAGGAGATCCATCAGTAGATCAACTGAATACTTCCTAGTCAATGTGCCATCACCGTTTATGAGAATATTAAACATTAGCTGAAAAGTTTGATGAATGTTTCGAGCATGGAACAGCTTAAAAACAAATTAGGAAAAGTATATTATACAAAAAAATTTAAGTTGACACCATTCTAAACAAAGTCTCAATGACTCTTAAAATATCAGAGAATATAAACTTCAGAACTATTTTCAAAAATAAAAAAAATCATACTTACCTTTTCCCCAACCTCTTCATTTAATGTCAAACTGGATAAAATTGAAAGGGCAAACACAACCACAGTTAAACTACTGTGGGCCAGGAAGCTTATAAGAGTTCGATAAAAAGATTTCACATTATTCTGAGAAAGAAAAAAATTTTAAATAAATTAGAATAAAAAATTATTAGGTTTATATTTTGGTTTAGAAAGTGTATCTTGCACAGAGTAGGTAAACTTCTATTAAACATCCTTATCAACTTAAGAAATTATTCAAACACTTCCATGGCTCAAGAGAACTTCCACCTCCAAAGTACCTCCAGTACAGAACAAATGAGATATTGTTTAATTTGAAATTAAACAGGTAATATTGGATACTGCATAGCAGGGGAATTGTTCACAAAGTACCTTAAAGAATCAATGAACTTTCTTGATTTGACATATTTCTAACGGTGGTTCAGTTAACCTCATTTGTGTGCCCTCACTCATTACAAGTGCTGGTAGTTGTTGCAGTCATTTATTCATGGATCTTTCTGGTGGAGCTGCCATTGATTTTGTGGAAATGTAAAATCTGAGGTAAATGGGATTGCCAGTGATATCTGTCCTTTCTATTAGCACAAAATAATTTAGCATTTCTTGTATTATTCAATATAAGAAATAATGGGATGCTATTGAGAAGGAAAACTTTTAGTACTCAACATTTTTATTAATACTTATCATCTTAAATACAACATGTGCAAAGGTTGGAATACTTCTAGTTAATTATGTGTCAATCTGTTCCTTAACTCTGATGAGTCAGCTAGCTGGATGAGACATGAGAATTCTTGTTAATTTTTTTTTAAAGAAAAACATGGATATAATTCTCTTTAAGCATAGAGCTCACCACAAATAAGAAAGATTTTATGCAAAACTTACCAAAGTCTTTATGTATGTTTGAACAGAAAGATTGTGCCGACAAAGATTTGCCAATAATCCTAGACAAGGCATTGTTAACTCATCTTCAGAAGACTGACTGTTGTTTTAAGGAAGATAATAAAAGATAAAAGCATCAAATTCATTTTAAATTATTCCATTTTATGGTAATTTACATTTAAACTCCTTTTTATATGTAAAAATGATTAACATGTGAAGACAGTCAAGCTTTGAATAATATTGACCATTCATTTCATATTTTGAAACTACATGATATATTCAATTATAGCACAGAAATATAGAAATAATTGTCAGAATGACCATGTGCTATCTCATCAGTATATTCTCCTACCAAGATTAAACATAAGCATAAAATTTTCAGTTTCAATAGTTCTTCTGTTCAAATCAATTCATTTCATAAATTTTTGTTATGAAAATTAAAGCCGCTTTATACCATTTGATCCCTAAAATCATCTAAAAGGAGTAAACAAGAATTGGAGTCTCACTGAATTTAAAAAGTTGGAAAATATTATCTAAGAAAAACTAAACTATTACATAGTTTTATTTAAAAAAAAAAAATCAACAGATTATTTGGTTACATGTTTGGTTGCATACTCACATATGATCTATCAGGAAGGTAATTAACTCATCTATATTGGCACCAGAATGGAAAATTTTGATGTTGTATGTTAATCTCTGCAGAAGCTGAATGCACTAAGAATAAGAAAATACTAATGAATATAAACATATAAAAACCTATTGCATGCTTACAATCATGGACTTCTAAGCATATTCTGAGCATGTCACCATTTTAGGAAGCAGAGTTTAGAGCAAGAACTTTTCTATTTCTTAAAATGGTTCTGTTCTTTAAACATAAAGTAATGAGACTCTAAGAATTTTAGGGTTCATCTCCTAATTCCACACATTTCTATACAATCTATCTCAAACAGAGCATCTTGTCATCAACCTGGTTCACTTAAACATCTTAAACATACATGCAAGCTAAAACATACATATTCCATGAATTCTAAGATATATTTTTTCATATTTTGCCATCTTTAAAACCGCATGTCAGTTTAATTGGTGATGTTTTCCTTCTTGCAACTGATGGCATTTTAGGTTCAACAAAATATCTGTATGAGAGCTTTGAGTCATGCTAAACAGACTAAATCTATAGCTTTCATTTTTTGTGGAATGTTTCCTCAACAGATTGGGACTAGATGGCAACTTAATTTGCAATTTTAATACGAATAGCTTACATCTCAAAATGTTGACATCTGTGTTTATAAGTCTGTCAAAGCAGTTATAACGTAGATTTGCTTTTCTTCAAAAATAATGCTAGATGTGGATAAACTTCCCTTCTCTAGAAACTTTTAAACAGTAGTACATGTGTGATTGACCAGCTCTTAAATTTATTAACGGTGAGAACTGTCCTATTCATGCAGGATTATGTCGGCATATATAGTATAAATTAGCAATTTACAATATATACCGTCAATTTTGATCTGCAAATAAAGAAGGAAAAACAAGTATTAAGTGAAGAGTACCGTGGAGGTGTGTATACCTGCAAAAACACAGAATCACTATGGCAAGTGCTGCTCCGACAAACCACTCCTGCTAGCACGCTATTCAGGTTATATGTATTCTGAAGGCAGTCTCTGGTTTCACTGTCTACAGCTGCAAGTTAAGATAAAATGGCACCAAATATCACTTTTATATATGGTCTTCATGGATAAAAGATAAATTATTTTAAGTTTATTTCATATTAAATTTACTATGTATAAAAATATCAAGTATGATATGGTTATTATATTTATAATTACCTTCCAATTCAGAAGTCTAATCACAGAAATAGTATGAGCTAGAAAAGGAAAGGGAGTATGAGCTTTTCCTTTTTTGTCAATAAGCAAATGATTTTTCTATGTGGACTAAATTAAAGGAGAAAACTTGCTTTACATATTTATAAAAGTTTTGCAGTTAAAAGATAATCATCTCAATTTTTCTGTAATTTAAAACTGCTCTAAAGTCTATTAACTAAAAAATAAAACTTAAAAAAATAAAATAAAAAGACGTTCATTTTAAAAATTTCTAATATAAATGTTGAAAATGACTGCCATTCTCATACAAAAGGTTGGCGGATGTTAGAATTAGCATAGCCTTTTTGGAAAGTAATTTAATAATGACTATCAAATTGAAAAATGACCTGAAAATCTGAGAATTAATTCAACAGAAATACACTAATATTTGAGCAAAAATACATAAAAATGTATTGATTCTGATAATAAAAACTTGAAAAAGAGCATACATGAGTACCCACCATTAGGAGAGTAGCTGAATAAATTATAGTAGTCTACAATATGGTACAAGGCAGATATTAAAAAGACACCAATATGGAAAGATAGCTAACATATGTTAAGTGAAAAAAAAAAATCTGATGTTCTGCAATACCATTCTTTAAAAAAACAACCAAACTTATTTGTTAACGGGGCACCTGGGAGACTCAGTTGCTTGTCTGTCTTGGGCTTATGTCATAGTCTGGGGGTCCTGGGATCAAGCCTGGGAGTTGCGCTCCCTGCTCAGAGGGGAGCCTGCTTCTCCCTCTCCCTCTGCACCCCCCTCCCACCAGGCGCTCTCTCTCTAACAAATAAAATCTTAAAAAAAGTATTTGTTAATTTATTTGATCTAAAATAATTTGTTATAGCATAGAAAAAGATCTAGAAAGACACCTATCAAACCATTAAGAAATATTATCTACCAAAGTGGAAATGATAAGAGTTGGTGGTGATGAGTAAAGACATTCTATTTTACTCTGTATCTGTGCTAACTTGGTAGACACTAAGCCACAATGACTCTTTAAATTTACATCAATTAAATTAAAGATTTATTTCTTCAGTCTACTATTCACACTACAAATGCTCAATAGTCCTACGTGGCTAATGACTACTATAATGGAAAATACATATAGAACATTTCCATCATCACAGAAAGTTCCACTGCATGATAGTCTATGTTAATATTCCTGGATCACTGGGGTTTTTTTTATAATAAGCATGCATTAATTTTATCATCACACACAGAATTATCTCCCCTCCACTCTCAAGCACACATCAAGAAAAAAAGTACCCATGAAATGAAAATTTAAAAACTAAAGATAGAAAAAGAGTTCAGTATAGTCTATCAAAAAAGGATGATTTTTTTTTTTTATCACTAGCTATGACTTTTCTGAGTGATGTATTTAATACAGGCATTATGTGCATGTATTTTTCTAAATTCAAAAGTAGGCCAGCATTTCCCAAGATGCTTTCTTTTCTGTAGACCCCTGAACCTTTGCTATGCTTCAGATTCTTTGTTCCAATAATTTTAAGAAAGGATGCGTATAATATTCTTTTTATAAGGGATCCACAATGCAAAAAGTTCTGAAAGGTCCTGCAATGATGAAATCTTTTGAATGTGAATCATTCTTCAAAAGATACTATAACTCAATCTGCCCTTACAAAAATATTAAATGCAACATCTTCTAAAAAATGAAAAAGAGAAAGGAAATACATTACCTAATTGAGACAGCAAGCTGATGATACTTAAGACCAGTGGTGCACTTATGCTTGGGTCTTCAAGTAGCTCCACAAGGCAACTCAAGCATTCACTTGGTAATATCTGATTTGGTGTAAACAATCGTGTGAGTTTCTGCCCAGAAATTACCTACAAAATAGTAATTAAAATGTGTTAGTTAAGAATTGGCAATTTCCATCCCTTCTCCATTTCAAATAAGAACGCAGTTCTTCCAAAGTGCCACTGCCATGCTTTTTTCCAATTTAGAAAAGTCAAATGCTATTCCTTCTGCCTGGAAGATTACCTATCCCTTTTCTCACTAGCTAATGTAACCATTCAGATCCAAGTTTTAATTTGTTTCCTCATGAAGCTTTCACTAACCCTCTTTCACCAGCTAGGTTAGTTTGCCTATTAAACTATCCTATAGCCCATTATACTTTTATTTTATGAGCTGGCAAACTTTGACCACCTAGCAGTATTTATCCTCTTTACTACATTGAACACGCTATGAAGGTATAGGGTATAAATCAGCATTCTACTGCAATATATTTATTGAGTAAATAAGTTCCAGTACATGCACTCCACCTATTTTGGGGGAGGCAATACAAAGTGAAAAGTAGCTAAATCCAAAGGCTTAGCTATAGGATTAACTATGTGGTTACTCCTTTTGCTCCCTCCAAAGACAGTAGCTGAGCCCAGAAGTTAGAGATCACAAACATGGAAGTTAAAAAAAAAAAAAAAGCTTTTAAGTAGCCAGGTCATGAATAGACAAATTTTATTTTTGGTTATTCCAAAATAACCAAAATTATTTTGGTAGTTATAGGAGTAACTGAGTAGTTAAAGGAGAGTAGCTGAATAAATTATAGTACTCTACAACCTTAATAAAAGGTTATTTTACTCCTTTCTTAAAACTCTATAAACCATGCTTCCCTTTTCCACGTGAAAAGGTAAAGCTGAGATTGAAGGCCAAAACAGTAGTTAGACAGCCAGGTATTTTTTTTTTTTTTAAGATTTTATTTATTTATTTGACAGAGAGAGACACAGCCAGAGAGGGAACAGAAGCAGGGGGAGTGGGGGAGGGAGAAGCAGGCTTCCTGCAGAGCAGGGAGTCCAATGTGGGACTCGATCCCAGGACCCTGGGATCATGACTTGAGGCTAAGGCAGATGCTTAATGACTGAGCCACCCAGGCACCCGGTATTTTCTTTTTCTTTTAAAGATTTTTTATTATTTATTTTAGAGAGAAAGAGACAGCGAGAAGGGAGAGGGGCAAAGGAAGAGGGAGACAAGCAGACTTCCCGCTGAGTGGGGAGCCCGATGGGGGGGCTTGATCCCAGGACCCCGAGATCATGACCTGAGCAGAAATCAAGAGTCGGATGCTTAACTAACAGAGCCATCTGGGCATCTCGACAGCCAGGTATTTTCAAAAGGCTTTTGAATGTTATTAAAAGCCTAACTTTTCTATAAAGTATCTTTTCTACAAGGACGGAAAAACAATTAGTTACTTTAGGGGAATTGGATAAAATCTGTTGCAAACACTCTTATTTTAAAAAAGGTAAGGTCTGAACAGGCTGTTTTAGCATCCCTATAATCTTTTCTTTCTGTATCTCTCTTTTATTTCCTCGCCCAGATGTATTTCTTTTAAAACTTTGCTGATATCTGGGGTACCTGGGTGGCACAGTCAGTTAAGCGTCTGACTCTTGGTTTCAGCTCAGGTCATGATCTCAGGGTCGTGGGATTCATCCCCGTTTTGGGCTCTGTGCTTAGCATGGAGTCTGCTTGAGCCGCTCCTGCTCGTGTTCACTCTCCCTCTTTCTCTAAAATAAATAAATCTTAAAAAAAAAAAAAAAAGCTTCAGGATATCTGTTCCCAAGGAGCATGTTTTAACATTAAAGTCTAAAAAGACAGAAAAAACAGGTCCAATGGTGAAACTGCATACTGATAGTAGTATTTGGAGGGTAAGGAATATTCCGATTGCCCTTTTGCCTACTTATGAAGCTACACCTTTGAGATTAAGACATTTTCTGCTTTAAATACAATTTCCCTTAGGATGGGACCTGTATTTCAACAACGTAAGAACTCTACCATGTAATATTTATTACAAGGTAAAATGTAAAATCGCTTTACAAATTTTCTTCTTTACTTCAATGTTTTCATGCAAATAGAATTTATTTCAGTAATAACTAATATTTTAGTACTTACTTTGGCCTAAGCATTGTTCTATATATGTTAATTCTTTTCATCTTCATAATAACTGTAAGCTAGGTGCTGTTTTGCAGATGAGTAAACTGAGGCATACATCAAGACAGCAGCATAATTGAAATTCATTGTTCCTGAATCCGTGCTCATAACCATTATGTAACATTAGCGCTATAAAAAACCATTAAGAATGAGACCAGCTCAGCTCTGCCAATCATAAACAAATTCAAAGCTCAGGTCCTGCATGGGCTATAAAGAAAAAGTACTGCAGAAGTGCAGCAGAATAGCAAAATGAATCATCTCCTTTCACATGGTAACCATTTCTTTGTATCTTCAGATGTAACACCTATTTTGCACAAAGATATTCACCATTAACATCACCCAGCAAAATGGTTAAAATTTAAAAATCTGAAAACACCAAGGATCTATGAGGATAAGTGACAGCAAATTTCATGTGTTGCTGATAGGAGGGTAAAAATGGTGTAACCTGTGGAAAACTGCTCGGCAGTTCAGCTGAAACTGAACATCAACCTACCATAAGACCTAACAATCCCACTCCTAGGTATATAAATGAGAGCATATATCCAAAAAAGGTATGAAAATGTTTATAACAGATTTATTCAAAATTCCACCCAGACCTAGAAACCCAATTGCCCATTAACAGAATGTACATAAGCTGCGGTACATTTATATAGTGGAATTCTACACAGCAATAAAAAAGAATGAAGTACTAGCACATGTGCAACATGAATAAATTTCACAGATTTATAGAATGGAAGAAGCCAGACACAAAAGTACATATCTTATGAGTCCATTTATCTGAACGTTATGAGAAGGGACGATTGAAAAAAACCTTATAGGGAACTGGAAATGTTCTGTATCGTGGAACAAGCGGTAGCTACTTATTGTACACGTATGTTAAAAACTCAAACTCTTCACTTAAGATTAATGCACATTATGTACTATATGTACTTTATCTCTCTAAATGGCAGAAGTTTTCAGTATAACCCTTAAAAGTTCGGGAATGTAGTATCCAGGAGTCAGTCTCTAAGCCTTAAATTTCTTTGAGTCTCCTTCAATTCACTATAACATGGCTCTCAGATTCAAGGCATATCATTTTTTTTTTCAAAGAGAAGTAATGTTTCAGATTCGTATTCAAAATGCTGTATTCCTACTTCTTAAATAAAACTGCTCATTCAGCGGCTTCTGGAGCCCACCAGCACATTGTTCTATTCTGAGAAGCAAAACCTTAGCATTTAACAGCTAACACATCAATTATTAGGTTTGCAGGGATTTGTTGAAATAATGAATGAAAAAAGAAAATGTACTCAGGAAGGGTGGACACTGAAGTCATAAGGAGAAGCATCGGTGAAGCTGGAGAAACAAAGGCATATTTAATGCACTCCAGTATCACCAAAGACTGATGTTCCCCTACCATTCACAATCGTCTTTTCTCCGTAGTATGTATTTTGCTAATCTTTGGTAATTTAGCTTTTATATCATAGAATTAATATAACAAAATATATAAGAAAAGCCGTAAGCAACTGGTTCAGATTGTAAACTGCCTAAGGGACAAGGAATAAAACAATCGTCACTCCCCACCACCTCCACCCCCGAGAATTTCTGTGTATTCTATTCTGTAAGAGCTCTGTTGCGATGGAAAAACCAAAGATACGAAGGAAAACAGAGCTCCGAACTTTCTCCTCTACTAATCCCAAACACAGTTTAAATTCCCCAACCTTATGTCACACCTTCCCGTCTTCCTAGGACTTTGAGTAGTCACTCTTCCCTCTAGCTGCAGTCAGCTGAACGCGGAGGGACTTGGGGAAGAGTAAGAAGATGGGTGGGAATTCAAGGCTGACACTCGCCTTCCTTACTAATACAAAAAGACACCTGAGGGAGCGAGGAGCAGTCCTTCCTTTTCTAGGCTGGGGCAGCTACACCCTGGCCGCACCGTGAACTAAGGATTTCTACAAGGAAGCCCGTCTAGGCCCTCACCCTGGAGCCCCTCACCTCCAAGTGCCGCAAAAGCTGGGTGGCATTCGCCTCCGACTTAACGGCTTTATACTGACTGATGGTCAGGAGCAAGGACTTCAAGCAGGCGGTAGAGTCCATTGGCACCCTCCTCAACCCCTTCTGGGGGCCACCACCTGCCAGCTCCGGCCTCCAGCTTTCGCCGCGCTTTTTTTGATTTTTCAGCTCCACCCCCTCACTCCCGATGCTTCCGGTTCCGGTAGAGCTCCGGAAGTCCCTAGGCACTCTGGGGAGCTGCTCGCAATGAAAAAGGGGAGAAGTGCGGAGGAGGGTCGAGGAGGTCTGTAGGTTCACTAAGGGGGCTGAGAGCTGTGCTTCCAGAACCCCCTTCCCACTACCCATCGTGTCCTCGCTTTGCTGAAAAGCCGCGAGGTTTTAGCTTCGAGATCGCGTGGAGACGATAAATCTCGCGAGAAATGTGATTGCGGCTCAACTTGCGAAGGGGCGGTTAGGCGGAAGAGGGTCCTTGTTCGTCAGAGCTCTGAGTTTCTGTTTGCTCCTTCGGCCTTCAAGTTGGGTGGCCGGCTTTTCTTTTGTGCGTGAACCGCTACTTGAGAAATGGTCGCTTTCCCCTAGTCTAGACACGGTGAGGAGCTCTGAGGAGAATCTTGGGCTCTAGATTTTGAGGCGGCCTGGGAGGGGCCTCTTTTTAAAATCTCTCCTATGTCCACCCTTTCTACCCAGGAATGTTTGTTTTTCAGAGTAAGCCTATGACCATTGGGATTCTGTGGCAAGGTAGTCATGCCCTTAAGGTAGTCGCCAAACGTACTACAGAAAGCTAGCTCCTGGTGACTTCTGGGCCAGGTATTGCTGCGGAGGGTGTTCTTATTAGCGTCAGTTTTTGTAAGTGAAGGTATCTATTTTTATCTGGCATGATCGAATGTTTTCTAAATCTCGGTGTCTCTGAACATGGCACTGTCGTTTGCAGTTTTTGATAAGAGATAATTATTGTGCATGTGTATATAATGAACTGAGAAGCTGGTTCTGGAGCTTTTTTTTTTTAACGTATGTTAATGTTGAATTAAGCTTTAAAAACCAGTTTGGAGTAAATTGTAAGAGTAGGGTACATGTTCTCTTAATTAAACCATTCGTCATTAATCATGTTTTGTCAATTCAAAGAAAATATTTTTACATCACTACATTTTTAAAGGCAGGATTTCTTTTTATATTTTTTAATTAAATCTGAAAGCTTACAATCTAGCCAATTGAGACATACATGTAAAAATAACTGGGTAATGTATCTATGCATTCATTCTGTAAACAATTATTGATTGTAAAACGGGTTAGAAGTCATGAGAACAAAGATGAAGTATCCCCTGCGGGGAAGCAACTGTCTAATTAGGGAAATGTACTAAATAGGTAGTATATAGGGAATTCATGTAAGTTAGAGGCACCATGCAGTTATTTAAAGAGTGAAGCCAGACTGTGTACTTAAAATTCTAGTTCCACCTTTTACTATGTGGCCGTGAGGCAGATTCTCAGTGCTTCAGTTTCTTCATTAGATAAAATCCAGCTAACAGTAGTACCTGTTTAATAAGATAAGGTCAATAAATAATTCAGTAGATCATTGAGAGCCTACAGTGTACTAGGTACTTGTCATAGGCACTAGGGATTTAGTGAATAAAAAATCCTGTTACGTAAATTACATTCTGGTAGGGGGAATAAACAGTAAGGAGAAGTGACAGGAGAAAGAAGAGAGATGGAGAAAGAAAAATTAGCCGAATTACTCTTTGAGAGTAATGGTGATTGGAAGAAAAAAATTGGGAGGTCAGGAAAGAGAAAGTAATATTTGAGGAAGTGCTTCAAGCTGTTGAAGGAGAGAGCCATGCTCTCCAGGAGAAGAGGTTCTAAAGTGGGACCATGACGTTTGTCAGGAACAGCAAGGATGCCACTATGACTGGAGTAGAGAGCAAGGGTGAGAGTAGCAGTAAAAATGAGGTCATGTCAGGTGGTGTAAACCATTATAAAATGAGTTAATCAACTTAAAAAATTTAGAGCAGTTGGCTGGCATAATTAGTTCTCAGCAGGTGTTAGTTACCTCTTGGTTCATTGGCAAATGCAGTGATAACAGTTCGGTTAGTGTTAGACTTTTCACTAATAATAACAAATGCGTCATCTTCATACTCATTCTGAGCCAAGGGAAAAGGTCCAAGCTGCTAGTTGTAAATGCCGTCTTTCTTTAAAATCTTGCATTTTAACTTAAGCAGTTATATAAAATTTGCATTCTCTTCTGGAAAATATTCACTTTAATATAAAATAATGTCTTTCTCAAAAAACCTTAAAAAATTGATGTTGGAAGTTTAGTAGGATGTACCATGATGGTGTCTGTGAGAAGCCCTCATGTATTTAAGCAGAAATACTCCAATATCCTAATACTGAGAAACACAGAGCCTTATTTTAGGCACCAGAAAGGGGGGGAAGGAGGAGGATGAGATGAAGCTTGGTCCAGATGACTAAAGACCTTATTCTTGATCCTGAATTTGGAGGTGATTTCTAGTTTTAAAATGGGGCCTGATCTATTTAGATGTGTGCTTTAGGTTGATTACTCTGGCAGCTGGGTGGGCTAGGATTTTGAGATGGATAAGGTTAGAAGGAAGAAGAATGTTTAATTTGCTGCTCTCTCTCCAAAGGATTACCAGGGTAATTGAAGTGGAGGTAACAAAGAGGTGACAAATTTGAGAAATATATATGAAGTGAAATAGGCAGGACATAGTGATTCTTATTTCAGATATGAAGAGGGATTTCAAGTTTCTAGTTTGGGTGACTGAGAAGATACAGATATTGCTGAGGTAGTTAATAGTATTCATGTTGTGGTTTATGTTCAGTGAAATTTTATATAATTTATCATATAGTCTTGTATTAAGTTTCTTCCAGGGCATTATATAATTTTTGTTAATGTGAGTGGGTTCTCTTTTTCTCCTTTAAAATTTTAATTTGTATTGCCGCTGTGATAAAAGCTGATTTTTGATACATCTTTTATCCAGACCCTGACTAAAATCTTATTAATTTTAATAGAGTTTTGCTTACTCTCTTAGACTTTCTAGGTGCATATCATCTGCAAATAATTTCATCTCTTCCAATATTTGTTGGCTTTATTTCATTAATGCATGCCAAAAAAAATGGAATAATTATGGTGATACTGAAGATCTTTGTCTTATTAATTGAATGGGAATGACCAGTCTTTTAACACTTAGTATAATTTGTGCTATTGGCTTGTAATAAACAGCCTTTCAGATGTTTAGGAGATTGCCCTTTACACCTGTTTTATTTAAAGATTTTCCAAAATGTCTACTTAAAAAATGATCAAATATTTGTTTATAGATCTCATTTTCCACTTTAACATGATAATGCAATGTATTGTTTTGCTTTTTTGTTCTTGGGATAATAGTAGCTAACACTTAGCATTTGTTATATGTCAAGCACTATTCTAAGAATTTTATTCTTACTGATTAATCTTCGTAACAAGTTCATGCATTAGGTACTATTATGATCTCCATTTTACAGGTGAAAAAACTAAGGAGAGGTGAAATAATTTGCCCAAGGTTGTACAGGTAATAGTAATAAACCTTGTATTTGCTGTGCTGCAAATATTTTATTTAGGATTTTATATTTGAAATTTTTTCATTAATTTTTTTTAGTTCTCTTGGAATTTGGGTTATATGTTACTTTTGAAAAATGAGTCAGAAGTTTTTCTACTTTCTATACTATAGAATGAGATTCACATTGGAATCATCTGATCCGTGTAGATTGAATGCAACTGGCCTATAAAATCAAGCTTGATACCTTATTTAATGGTATATCTTTAGAAAATATTTGAATTTGTAAAATGGTTATAGATCTGATACCTTTTTTCTACCTTTTCTTAAGTTTGGAAATAGAAATTTTTTAATGCAACTATTTCTTCAGATTTACAGATTTTTTGATATAAAATTCATCAGTATTCTAGTATTTCTCTTAATCTTTTCATTGTAGTTTTAAATTAACTTTTTCATTGTAATGTTATCTGTATTTTTTCTTATTTGGGCTTTCTAGGGGTTTGTCTGATGTATTCAGCTTTTCAAGAACCAACTCTGATTTTATTCTTGTTTTTCTTTTTTTCAGACTCACTAATTTTACTTTCATGTTTATTCCATTCATAGGGGTTTGTCTATTTTATTCAACTTTTTAAGAACCAACTTTGTTTTATTTTCATTTTTCTTTTTTTAGAATCATTAATTTTACTTTTATGTTTATTCCATCCATATGCAAATTTTTCCTTTATTCTTATAGTTTTTAAAAGTTACAGGTTAGCATATTTACATACTATATATATTTTCATAAAGAACATTTATTTATGCCCACATATTTTAAGAAGACTAGCTAAGGTGAGCATCTGTATTTCACTTAAAAAAAAAAAAAGGTAAATTAGTTTAGCCAACCAGATAGTTTTTTTAAAATACTAATATTCCTTCATATTCAAAGAGCTAGGTTCTGTTAGACAAACCAGAATAAGTGCTGTTCAGAAAAATAGATTAGCTTTAGGAACACATATTTTTTAGGGCAAAATATCAATATCTTCAAGGTTTGGCCTGAAATCCCTTTTCTCCATAAATTTTTATTGCTGTCCTTTATATTTGCATAGATATTTTTCTTAATTTGTAGTTCCAGAAACACATTAAAGGGAGTTTAAAAAAACTTGCTTAGGATCTTACAACTCAGTATTAGGGCTGCCTATCTCCTTTATTTCTTTTGGAAAAACTTAATATATCTTCAGTACTGAAGAGTAAAATGGAAATTTGTAATGTCTCATGACCAGGGCTGATGTCCTGTTAGATAAATCAACCTGAATGAAGATACAAATTTTTGACAGAAGTGCAGAGTTTCTAGAATACTAAATATTATAGTATGAAAATTATACCAGAAGTGTGAACACAGGTCTAATTGTTCATTTACCCACCATACATTTAATGAGTGCTTGAGTGGTAAGTACATTTCTGAGTTCTGGGGTTATGGCAGTGGATCAAATAGACAAAAAATTTCTACCCAACTAGACCTTTTATTTTAATGCAACATATAGACAACAAATAAGACCTGTAAGTAAAATATATGAATGTAACAGTAAGTGCTGTGGAGGAAAAGAAAAGGAAGAGGGATAGGAGGTATCAGAGTCAGGATGGAGTGTTGGAATTTTGGATAGTATGGCATACTCTTCAGTATTTTCTGTGTAGCAAATCGCCTCAGACTCAGTGGTTAAAACCATAAGCATTTATTTCTGGGTTGACTGCAGTTAATCTGATCTAGACCTGATTTGGCTGACCTTTTGCTTCAGCCATTTTGTGGGTAGAGGGCAATATCTAGAGCTCAGTTTCAGTTATGTTGCAGTGTCTACTAGACATCCAGGAGATGCTGAGTGGGCTGTCGAATAGTATTATTTGTAGTTAATGGAGAGGTTAAGACTGAAGATAAAAATGTAAAGCCTTGAGCCTAAATGGTAAAGGGTGAATATGGATAGAAAAGACTGAACCGTAGGGTACTTAAATATTTAGAGGAACAAACAAACAACACGGAGAAGTAGTTGCCAGAGGACAGGCCCTGTCTTTATTCCATGGTTATCTGCAGGGATCAGTCTTATGGTAGTATGTGGGCTGCTTTTGACCTCTAAAGGAGGACTCTAGGCTGGCAGAGTCCTTCAGAGGACTTGCGGTGTGCAGAAGGATTCTCATTCTCTAAATCAGTAGTGAGTGCTTAAAGTGTGCCAGGTGCTGTTGTAGGCACTGGGGATATAACAGAAGGAGTAAAAAAAAAAAAAAATCCCTGACTTTGGGGGGCTTCCATTCAGTGGGGACATGAGGCTAAATGTAAAGTAGGAGACTGTAGGAATAAACAGGTAGAACAAAAGTTCCATTGGCCCAGATTGTCAAGATTCAAGGCAAAGAAATCTAGTGGTAGAAAATTCGCAGAGGTCTAGGCAGGTGGTCATTTAGATACCTTGTCTTTACTGTGGTTAAGATGATTCAAATATGAATATTAAATCAATTTTTCCCTTTACACAGAGCCAGAAAACAAAGTCTATAGAATTTCCCACTCTTATTTTTCAGAAATGTTACCTTCAGCACAAAGGCAAAGAACCTATTAAGTAAGCTAAAATTATTCTCTTTTCAATTCTTCCTGTTTCTTTTCCCAATCAAGTATTAAAATTCACCTAAATCTCTAAATGATTTGCCAAACCATAAAATTAACTCACTTTTCAAACAATCCCTGATTTTTTTTATACATTTTACAGAATTAAACTTTCGTCTTAAGTACATGGTTTGGATAATTTGGATAAGTGTTTTTTTTTTTACCCCGTTTTCAAATCTAATTTCATATCCTAGTATCAGAAGTTTGCGTTTTTAAAAAAATATATGTATAAGTATAGTCCATTGTGTCTGAATCCAATTTTGTAAATAAAGATAAATGATATAATTTTATTTTAAATTAAGGTACAGTAATCATTTTTAATTATAACTAGTATTTATTGAAGACCTTTGAACAGAGCAAAGTCCTTTGCATATGTCATTTTTAAATTTCTGGTCTTTCAGAAAATATTATTAAGTTCATGGAATGGGTAGATACCTGTTTCTTGAATTAAAATGTGAATGCATTTTCTAAGAAAGTGGTGTCCAAAGTGGAATATGCATACCTTGGGGTATGTGAAACTGTCAGGGTGTGGGAACAAATATTGAAATTTTTTACTTTTTTAATCTAATTTTTTTATTATAGTAATACCTGCATATAATCCATAAATGAACTGCTATTCATGTATTTTCAGTGTATTCTCAGATTTATTGCTTTAGATAACATGTGCTAAAAAAAATTTGGAGACTTCCAAAATCATTAAGCTTTACAGAGCATTTAGACACATATTAATTATTGTTCATTTCAGTGCCACGTGTAGTACCTGGCATTTTTCTGAATTGTTTTGTTGAACAAATGGATTCCCTTAGCAAAAACTGACGATATAGTGTATTATGCAATATTAAGATGTTTTGATTAATTATCTTTGCAGTATCATTTACTAACCAGTAAGACCATGTAAATAGTTTTGTTTCTGAGTGTTTGTCTCTATGCACATTATTTAGTTCAGCTCATAATTGAACACCACACTTATATAAAGTTAAATATTGCACTTAATGGGACATAGTGGAAAGAACATGGAATTTGCAGTTGGTGAAACTTGGGCCTTAGTTTCTGCTTTTATTAATTTGTTAGCAATATGAACTCTCTAACCCTCAGTTTCTCTTTAAAATGGATTACGGTAATGTTTACATTTCAGAGTTGTGTGAAGATCAGATGTGTAGTCACTATATATAGGTATTCAGCCCCCAGACACATAGGAGCTGATGAAAATTAATCTTATTTTTGATGAAATCAAAGTTAATACACCCAATTAATTTTATGACCGAAAACTCTTCATAACCAAAAGCTTGACCTACCTTCTCAACTAAATCTTTCTTACAAACATACTTCTTCCTGAGATAATGAGGGGCCTTCAGTGTTCTTACATTGGTAGATCAGTTTGGATTTGAGTATCATAGGCTTTGTCATTGGTGGTGTGAGTCAAGTGCATATTGTGTCCTCCACTCCCTGCTTGATTATCATCTCTACCTGTGTCATGTCTCAACATTCTGTCTTGTTTCCTTTTTTTTTTTTTCATTATTGGCTAATAACAGTAATGGCAACATTACTGAAAATATTTCATTTTGGAAGATTTGCTTAGTGGTAAATGTGCTCCTTCCAAGGATTTCTAACTACGTTTCTGAACAGCGTGATTTTGGCAGTGCTACCTGTAAATAAACTGAAACTGATGGGTATTTTAATATCTGGATTTTTTTTTTCCAGGTAAATCCTAACCTGTGTGTATTCATTGTAGGTACATTCCAGATATTGAAAACAAATTAATATACTATAGGTTTGTTTTGTAAGTCCAGAAGTAACTGACTGGATAGATCTGAAGAGAATTAAAAACCTACTTCTGACAAGCTAATTTTGACAAGGGTGTTTCTGATTTTGGCAGGTTTATAAGGAGGGATATTGGGTATATATTGCAGGGTTCTTGCTTTCTGATATAAGCTGCCAGACAGTGTTAATAATGATTTTTGCAAATTGGCAAGAGCTGAGATAGACAGTGAACGCTCTGATCTTTTGGGGCAGGAAGGATCTTCAGTTTCTGATAGCTTTTACAAAGATTTTCCAGCCATCATCCATCAGTCCTGAAGTTTGCCTAAGCAAACTTTTTTCTTTGGGGTAAAATAATGTTTTGGCTACCCGTGTCTAGGTATGTTCATTTTGGGGCCTTGCCAAGAAGTTGAACAAATACAAAAATGGAAGAAATTAATGGAAAATTAGAAAACCAAATAATCAGTATACTTTGTTCACCCTTAACACAGATAGTAACATAATAATGGTATAACCTGTCTGAGTCTAATCTCATGGTCCTAGCCATTCTTGTCTACCTGGAGCTCAGACTTGGGAAATAAAGACTTTTGGAGTGTTAGAGCCACAGAGCACCTACTTTACTACTTTAAAAGTCACCAGGAATGGCTGTTGCTGCTTACCTAGCAGACATATAATCAGATCAATAATAGATAAAATTTTGATTTTTAAGGAACTCCCATCCCAAATGTCTTAGCTTATTCCTACAAACTACCCTTTTCATATTTTTTTAAGCCTTGAAGTAGTTACTACTCATACAGATCAAAACATCTCACATCTCAACTTCAAGGAATTTTTGGAATTCTTTTGATAAAATCTAGCAGAATTGTTAAATATTATCAGAGTCTACTTTGTTAATAGACCCACGAACTTCTAGTAAGTATACATAATTCAGTGCTGATATGGTAAATCTAGCTTTTGAAAATAGCTATCAAAATTTTACCAAGTTGCATGTTCAAGGTTGTTTATTGCAGCATTGTTAGTAATAGCAAAAGAAAAAAGGGGGAAACTAAAGAGGAAGTGTTTATCAGTAGTCTGGTAAAATGATATATTTATACAATGGTATATCATACACTTTAAGAAATATGAGAGATATACATGTGCTGATGTGAAAAACGCAAGGTGCCAAACATGCATACTAGCTGCCATTTGTGCCATGTGGGATATATTTGAAAAATGTGGTTTTTTGTCCCAGTTCTTAAGCTAATTATTATCATTCCTTTCCATAATAGCAATTCTCCATTGAGGTAGAGAATTAGAAGACAAGTGAACTGATTTTGCTACAAATTTAAACAAAATTTGATGATGATAATGATGGTGGTAATGATAGCAAGACTTATATAATGCTTACTATGTGCTACGTACCGTTCTATTTCATGTTTTAAACATTTAATCTTGATAATCTGTGAAGCTGGGACCATCTTTATCCCTGTTTTTCCGATGGGGAAACTGAAGCACAGATGTTAATTAGTTTCAAACAAGGTTGCATAGCTAATGTGTGTCAAAGCAGTTCTGTATACCCTTGCAGACTGATTTCAGTGTTTCTGTGCTCTTAACTACCAATGCTATGCAATCTCTCAACTTTTGACATTGATGAAATCTAAATAAGATATTTTATGTCATTTCTTTCTTGTAGACAAATGATTTGCTTGTATTTGTACATGCTACATAAATCCAGGATAGTCTTACTGTTCTTCCTCAGAACAATCTGTTATGAGTTTAATTAACCTTTTCACTTTTAATCAGGTGGTTCTCAACTGGGGCGTTTTATCCCCCAGGGGACATTTTGCAGTGTTTGGAGACATTTTTGCTTTTCGCTATGGAGCTGAGAGGTGGGATAGCATTGCTACTGGCATCTATTAGGTAGAAAACAGAGGTGCTCCTAAACATCCTAAAAATGCATAGTACATCTTCCCATAACAAAAAATCATCCAGCCTAAAATGTAAATAGTACCAAGATTGAGAAACCCTGATTTAATGGGCATAAGAGAAGTTCCCATAACTGAATTTCTGTCCTGAAAAATACAAAGTATATTATTTTGTTTTCAAGCTAATAGGATTGAGAAAAGAGTTTTATTTGTATTTTTGCACACTTGATACTCCCTTTTTCCACCCGGCATTGTGTGATCTGTAAGGCCCAGAACTGACAAAGGTAGCAAATTCCTGGGACATCTATCCACACATTGAAATATGAACTTGTTGACCAATTAGAGCCTCTAACTTGGTCAGGTGACTTAAGATGAGCGCTTGAGTGGATTTAAAAAACAATGTATTCGTATACTGTTTGGGGAGGTGACAAGAGTGCTACAAGGTAAACATTTGAATGAATGATTAAACAATTATAAACAAAAGCTGTGTCCCCTCTGATGTGAATAAGCACAACTTTAAAAATGGGAAAATCCTTTGCGATAAAAAAAAAATGCTATAATTTTAGTAGATAAGAGGGAAAGTGGAAGCTAGGAGCAGAGGGAGCAGTAAGAAGCAGTAAGAAAGGCATCTTACTGTTGTGAAGATACAGATGGCAATACCTTATTTTTCAATCAGTAAAGTAGCCATTTTGCTTGGTGGACAAAGATGTGCTGTAAATTGACACTGAACTTTAACTTGCCCTCTGATCAACCAGCCAGCACCTGAATAGGTTCCTGTGGGAGAGCAGTCCTTAGTTCCAGGAAGGCAGAGTAAGTTTTTAGTTTCCTGCTGACAGGGAAAGTCGATTGAAATGAATACACTAGGGGAAACCAGATGCATCCTTTCTCCCATGTTAACCCTGATGTTAAAAGATTTCCTTCAGCCTCTTCTAGAATGGTAGGAACCTCTGGATTATTTTAGAAGCACAATGTTAACGTTTCAGGCTGGTACTTCCTTTCCGTTGCTAGGCACTGACGCTGTCCTTCCCCACAGAGGCTGTAAGGCGCTGCCACTGCCGCTGCTGCTTGCAGTGGGGTGTGCCACACATGGTCGGCTTCGCTCCTGGGGGATGATGGGGTTGATGATACTCTCCTGGCAAGCCTTTCACCACAGAGATTCAGCTCAGGTTGTATTTCTAAGCAGACTGAAAAAAGCCATTCGCTTTTCTTAACTTTTATATCAGGATCCAAATATCTTCTTTTTTTCTTTTTTTTTTTAAGATTTTATTCATTTATTTGACAGAGAACACAAGCAGGGGGAGCAGCAGGCAGAGGGAGAGGGAGAAGCAGGCTCCCCACGGAGCAGGGAGCCCAATGCAGGGCTCCATCCCAGGACCCTGGGACCACGACTGGAGTCCAAGGCAGTCGCTTAACTGACGAGCCACCCAGGTGCCCCACGATCCTTCTGATTTATTGATTAATATTATGCCCTTTTCTTTTTCAAGCTGACCACTGAATAGCTTAGCAGAGTCCTTCCATCTTTTCTACTTTGTTGCCAGAGAATTTTCCTCCCTTTTCAGTCTCGCTGTGATCTGTGCAAACAACTGGCTGAAGGAGAGCTTGGGGGTGGGGGGGCGTGGTTTCTGTGTCTGGGTTTTAAATTCTGGAAATGAGAGGATTGCTTTGTCTAGAAAAGGCATGTGTTTGTATGTTCTGTCTGTGACATAATGCCTGACTTTTTGTTAAAAGAAGCTGGGAGGTTATAGAAAACAAAAACAGTTTGATCACAATCCTAGAATTCTCAAAGCCATGTCCTTTTCCATACAGCTTTATTGAAGAGATGAATTAGATCTGATTTAGTGGGAAAGAATAATGTCACTCTACTTCATTATTAAGGTTAGGTTGTATCTTTCACTGGTATTGAACAGAGAAGGCAAATTTAAAAAGTATATGATTCTGCTTATTGAGTTTTTAAAAATAAGAGTAAAACTATAAAATAATTACCTCGGAGACCTGGAGTCTGCAAGTTATACTGACAGCAAGACATAATTTGTTCGGGATGGGCAAGAAACTAAGAGGTGTTAAAAAGTTCTCTTTTAAATGAGGAAATTTATTTTTTTAACTTTTTAAAATTGTAGTTGACTTACAACGTTACATTAGTTTCAGGTGTACAGCATAGTGATTCATCATCTCTATAGGTTATGCTCTGCTCATCACAAGTGTAGCTACCATCTGTCACTATACATTATTATAGTATGGTTGACTATATTCCTATGTTGTGCCTTTTATTCCTGTGACTTACTCATTCTGTAACTGGAAGCCTGTATCTTCTACTCTTCATCCATTTTGCCCATGCCCCAACCCCTTTCCCTCTGGCAACCATCAGTTCTCTGTATTTATAGGTCAGATTCTGCTTTATGTTTGTTTATTCATTTGTTTTGTTTTTAGGTATCTTTTTCTCAGTCTGACTTCCTTTAGCATAATACCCTCTAGATCCACATATGTGGTTACAAATGGCAGGATCTCATCTTTTTTTTTATTACTGAGTAATATTTCATTGTATTATGTGTACGTATATATACTACATCTTTTTAAGATTTTATTTATTTGAGAGAGAGAGAGAGAGCACACCAGGGGGAGGGGCAGAAGGGGAAGCAGACTCCCCACTGAGCAGGGAGCCTGAGGCAGGACTCGATCCGGGACTCTGGGATCATGACCTGAGCAGAAGGCAGATGCTTAACTGACTGAGCCACCCGGGTGCCCTATATACCACATCTTCTTTATATATTCATCTATTGACAGACACTTGGGTTGTTTCCATATCTTGGCTATTGTAAATAATGCTGTAATAGGGGTGCTTATATCTTTTCAAATTACTGTTTTTATTTTCTTTGGGTGCTTAATAGAATTATTGGATTATACGGTATTTCTGTTTTGAATTTTTTGAGGAACCTCTGTACTTTTTTTCCACAGTGGTTGTACCAATTTCTGTTCCCATCAACAGTGTATGAGGCTTCCTTTTTCTCCACATCCTCGCCAACACTTGTTAGTAAATGAAGAAATTTAGATAGGAGTCTGTGTGTGTTTGTGTGTGTGTGTATGTGTAAATAATGTTTTAAGAAGTATCCATTGAATTGTTGAATTACCCTTGTCTCTCAAGACTTATCTGTGTAATTTAGAGCTGGTGTGAGTCAAATATAGAATATAAGTACAGGCAGTATCATAATTAGGAATACTAGTTTTGGACTTCATTTAGCCAGGTACTTGCCCCCTTCCCTGTTAAACTCTCCAATGACAGGATACTCAGACCTCGGTTCATGAGGGTTCAGGTCCTGCTGATACTTCTATATGTTCAGTTGGCTTTTTCTGGCATTTAGGGAGAGTCAATATCAGGTAAAAAAAATAGTGTGCCTTTGAGTAAATGCAATCTGAATTCTTAATAGATGACTTGGAAGTGATCTTGTGGAACATGTTTTCTTGATTTGGAAATTACCTATGCTGAATTGCATTTTAATAATGGGCCTCCAAAAGCTCTACTGATCTAATTTATGGCTGTATATTACATATGCTATTAGAGAAACTGGCTACCCAGTTACTAGGATAAATAAGTGGTTCAGAGGCAAGAAATGAGAAATTTTATCTAGTCTTGGGCTTGGAAGCAAAGAACTTTAGGTCTGTTGTGTTTGTGCTATTGCTGTCACTTTCTTTTCTTTTTCCTCATCATTTCTTTCTTTGTCCCAAAGCTCTGAACAGTAGTTTTACACGTTTGCTCTAATACTTCCTGGATGTTCATACAAAGGGATTAGAAGGGGAAATCAGTCTAGCAGAGAACAGTGGAGTCTGTAGGCTTGAACTCTGAAAAAATACAGAACAAATGTGACTAATTTTACTTTATTTTTTTGAGATCTAAATATTTGTAAACTTCATGTGTAGAAGCAAATGAGAAGAGTTGTATCTTTAGCTCATTGAAATTACACTGTGTTTATACCTTCTTTTAAGTAACATCTTCTTTGGTTAAGATGTTTGTAAACTTATGTGTAGAAGCATATGGAAATAGTCCTGTGTTCAGCTTATTGAAACTACACTGTTTAACCTTCTTTCAAAAAAAAAATCTTTCATTAAGATACAAGGATATACAAAGTTATGTGTAGAAGCCTATGGGAGAAGCCATATGCTTAACTCGTTAAAACTACACTGTCTATATACCTTCTTTCAAGTAATATCTTTCATTAAGATATAAGTGTTTCTTTTTTGTTGTTTTTATGTTAATTCCAGTAGTTAACATACAGTGTTAGATCAGTTTCAGGTGTACAATACAGTGATAAATATTCCGTACGTTGCCCGGTGCTCATCACCACAAGTGTATTTCTTAATCTCCATCATTTATTTAACCCATCCTCCAACCCCACCCTCCTTCTGGTAACCATCAATTTGTTCTCTGTAACTTGAGAGTCTGTTTTTTGGTTTGTCTCTCTCTTTTTTCCTTCACTCATTTATTTCTTAAATTCCACATATGAGTGAAATCATACGGTATTTGCTTTTCTCTATTTCTCTTAGCATTATATCTCTAGCTCCATCCATGTCATTGCAAATGGCAAGATTTCATCTTTTATGGCTGAATAATATTCCATTTTATATATGCCACATCTTCTTTATCCATTCATCTATGGATGGACACTTGGGCTGCTTCCATAATTTGGCTATTGTATATTGTAGCTATAAACATCAGGGTGTAAATGTGACTAATTTTAGAAGAGTTGTTCTTGGGATAGTTAAGTGGAGAGCTATATAAATAAAGACATATACTAATGGACGCTCTATTCTTTTTGTTTTCATTTGTGTTGCTGCAGGTTTTTTTTTTTTTCTTTGAGGAAACATCCACAACATTCATTGATATTTGAACCAGAGAGTATACATCCACCTTTCCTATTTTATGAAGATACAGAATCCTATCTATTGGGGGAAAGTGGTTAAATGTTACCTTTAGACTAAAAGAAAACAAAACAGTGTTATTGAAGATTGTGTTAAACAGGAACTCATATACTCTGTGGAAAATAAATTAGTATGAACCTTTTGGGAAGCCATTTAGCAATATGCACGGAGACTTAAAATATTGGTGTCTTTTGACTGAGAAATTCTACGTCAGAGAATTTCTTGTAAATGAATAATCATAAATATAGAAAAGCCTTATGGATAGTGGAGTTTATCACAAAACTAATTATAATGGAAAAATAGGAAACAATCTAAATGTCCATCTATAAGGTAATGGTCTAGGAAACCCCAGTCAACCAATTGTTGTGTAGCCAGTGAGAATACATAGTAGGAGTATAACATCACATACAAAATGCTTTTGATACAGTGTTCAGTGGTGAAAACTGTAGTTTAGAACATTGTTTATTCAATATGATTATAAATTTGTAAAATATGCTTAGACAAATTAAAGTGTAGGCAGTGACTTATCTTTAGATGGTGAAACTGTAATTTTCCTTTTCTTTTATAGCTATTTCAAAATTATCTTCAATGATCATGTATATTTTTATAGTGAGGAAAAAGAAAGTAATCCTTCTACCTTCCCACTAAAAATACTACTCTTCTTACAGCTTTAAACATCAGTAGTAAAAGTGCAAGCATTGGAATAAGACTTTTGCAAAACAACATTGTGGAGCATGGATTCTCTATCAGAAGAATTTTTTACAAGGTAAGGGATGGGTTGGACAGAAACCAGCCACATTTGTTGCATCTTGAAGACACAATATTTGTCCTTTCCACAGAACTTTGGGAAGCTGGTGTGATTGAGATGCCCTTATGCTTGGAGATAATTTAGCAACTTTGATTAGTGGGTGAAATCTAATTACAGAAAATTTCTCTGAAGGACCACATTCTGGCTAAAGAGTTAAGAAGTGAAAAATGTGCTACAGCTTGCTACATGTGGGCATTCTCACCAAAATAGATTAATGTGATCTATTAATTTATTTTATAAGCATTTACTGTAATGCTTATAATGTAAAGTACCTCCTTGGTACTTAGAGAATAAAGACATAAAATTTTGGGTAGTTAGAATTATAATGTAGTAGGAAGATATATAAAAAGTTATATCTTTAGGCAAAGTGCATGCGTAATGCCATGGCTCTAGTAGAAAGGAACAATAATGATTGGGGTTGAGTGGGTTTCCACGAGATGACACTCAAACTGAACATTAAAGGATAAGCATTTTGATGTATATAGAAATGGAAGGAAACAGCAAGAAAAAGTACTTAAGATAAATGATTGGGAGGATTTCAACTGTCTTCTAAGGAGTTTAACTTTATTTTGGGCAGAACCAATGACCTTTTAAAAAGAGAAAGGAAATTTTACACTGTATTTTGGAAAGACTACTTCTTGATGGTGGGAAGGAACAGACAACAAAATAACACTAGTAATAGTTCAGGAAAAAGCTGATGAAGGCTTGCAATGGTAGGAATAGAAAACAGGGATTTATAGAAGTAGAATCAACAGAATTCTATGACTGCTTAAATATGAGGGAAGGGGCAAAAGAGAAAAAGAGATGACTCAAAGGTTTCTAATGACCAGAAGGAGATATCTACCATTAGCTAATATGGGCTCAAAAATGGAGACAGGTTTAATGTGTGCATGAGAAAGAGAGGACAGATGATGAATCAGTTTTGGACATGAGGAAATTGAGGTGTTGGTAATATATCCTAAGTTGTGGAAGTTGTTGAGTAGATGGTTAGAAATTTGTAGTAGTACTGTCAGAAAGCAAGGCTGAAGGTATAGATTCAGGGGTTATTAGAATGGGTGCTGTTAGAATTCATGAAAGTTGGCTTATTTTTTTATTAATTCATCCAATAAATATTTGAGTGCCTACTTTATGTCCAATATTGGGATAGAGACTTGGAGGTTAAGTAGTGAATAAGAAGGGCCTGATCCCTATCTGAGAGGGTTTGTTTATACATGGGCATAAATGAAATTGACTTAAGTAGAAAATGTAGTAAGAAAAGAGAGGGATAAAAATGGAACATTAGTGGGGCGCCTGGGTGGCCCAGTCAATTAAGTGTCTGACTCTTGGTTTCGGCTCATTGGTTGTGGGATCGAGCCCTGTGTCGGGCTCCATGCTTGGTGGGGAGTCTGCTTGAGATTCTTTCCCTCTGCCCCCTCCCCTGCCTCTCTCTCTCTCTCAAATGGATAAATAAACCTTTAAAAAAAAAATGGAACATTAGTATATATACTATGTATATTTCAGGATATATTGTTACAGCAAAACTTCAGCTCTTAGTAGCAGAACAAAGCATATAGGTGGTAAAAGTATCAAAATAGCAAAAGAAAAAATACTAGTCTTGTGTCTAGTTCTAGCTTTGCTACTTTCTAGGTGTTTAATTAAAAACAAGTTATATAACCTCTCTGGACATCAATTTAATTATCTTAATGTATAAAGTGACTGCCATAGATGCCTGTGGATGTACCTACTATTCTAATATACCAGGAGCATGGTTTGATACCGTTAATGTACCTAGTTTGTATTAAATATTATTAAAATAATAAATGAATGTGATGAATGAGAGGAAGAGGTGTAGCCAGTGGTAGAAACTGAGAAGTGGAGGGCTAGGAGGAGAACCAGCAGCAGCAAAGATTGCAGAGGTTTTTCAAGGAAGGTTGGAAGGTAATGGGCAATGTTAAATGATGCAGGAAGACCAGGTAGAATGAAGAACTAAGACAAAGCTGTTGAAATAACAAATAGTAGGATTTCATTAGTAACCTTTAATAGAGCAATTTTAATGTTGGGGAGGGAATGAGGATTAAGTTCACATATCAAAATTTGTCAGAGAAACTTTGGTGAATACAGCAGCCCACGTTCCACACTTGAATAAGAAGCTCTAAAGTAGGGTTTGGACATCTGGATGGTTCAGAAGCTTCACAGGTGATTTTAACGTGCATCTGGAACTGAGAACTGTTGGGTCGAGGAGTGAATGATCATGAAATAGAGTGAGTAAGAAGGGTATACATTTGGGAACTTTTTGTACTCTTCCACAAACCTCTGGAGAGGCTTCAGAACACTGCTGCGGTATTTTTCATTCCTTGACAACACAAGAAAGTTCCTTGTGTTCCTTTTTGGAGTGGGGCTTAGAAGTGGATGAAAAGACAGTTAAGAGGGTTTTTTTTGCCATGACATTTTAAAGAGCACTGAGAACCATCTTGTGAAATATTGTTTGTGTGTATAAATCACCTTTTGTTGAAACTTTCACTATGTGGATAATACTATACTATTTATCTGTCCTAGTTTCCCCTGACAAAATCAGTAGGCACATAGTGGATGATAAATGATTGTCTGGGAAATGAATACATAAATGTGAAGTAAGATAGGATAATTTTTATAAAGTACAGTGCTGAGTAAATCCATTGATATGTTTCTCACCTCAGTTTTATCTCTGCTATTGTATAGCGTTAAGAAGATCATAAAAATCTATATGATCCTATGTTATGGTTCTTATATTATGGGCCCTATATCCATGGTTCTGTATGTAGGCAAAAGCAATTTTATAAATAATTTTTTTAGTTCTGTATGTAACACTGCATATGTTCACATTTCAAACCAGTGTCAGAAGCAAAACTTGTCAAGTTATTCCTTTTTACAAAAATAGTTAATTTTTAAATATGATATTCTCTCTCAATTTAAAAAAATCATTTTGGAAAACTGGATAACTGTAAGGCCAGGAACCTGAAACAAAAATAAATAAATAAAAGGATCTGGATAGGATAGATCCTTTCCAAACCTTTATTATCTTCATAAACGCATGCACATGCACACACACAAAACACTAGCCTTTTTAAGACCCTTTTTTCTTATATTTTCTTTAAGACCCTTTTTTCTTTACATTGCTATAAAGTTAATTTTTTCCCATGATTTTGGTATATTGTCTGTCTGTTCAAGAAAAGTTTTTTATATCAGCTGTTCTGTTTACCACCATCCAGTAAGGGCAGAGCATACCTTTTTTCCTTTGAGTTCCTAAATATATGATACCTACCACTATTATCAGTCTTGATTTGAAACACATTGTTTACACTTTTTGAACTTCCAAATTCACTTGTTAGATTCTTTACTACTACAGTTTGTGTTCTTTGTAAGGAGATACCCTGAATACACCTTTCTTTTTCATTTAAAGTAGGGATCCAACTGTGGAGGAGCAGACTAAGGAAGAAATCAAGAATAAGGTAGAAAAATCTGACCAACTGGTAAGAGAAGAGTTAATTTTCATTAATTGTCAATTAGTAATGAGTAATTATATATGCAGTGTAATTCTAAATCTAGTCAGTTTATTTATCTGTTAAGAATTTGGAGGTTGACTCTACTTTCCTTCATAAGTAAATTTATGGTCATAATTAAATCTCTCTGATAATTGATACTTCTGTTATTATAAGCACGAATTCTCACTATAAGTTAAAACTAGTAGGTGATTGATTTGACTTGCCCAGAAACATCACAATAATCAATTTTAAGAAATCTCTTACTTGTCTTTTAAAAGCAAAATCCAAACAAAATGAAAATTATACACATACCAAGAAAACACACACACAGAATTTTTTTTAGTAAATTTCAGAGTTGTTTTGAAATTCTCTTTCCTATTTTTATCATCTTTACTGTTAGAAATTCCAGTTCAAAATGAAAGAGAATAAAGTATGCATTAATACTAGGTTAATATTGCCAATGACTATATTTTATGGTAGCTTAAAAAATATATATACACACATATATGAATATCACATGTGCTTATATTTAATGAAGGATGGATGAAGAGCTATTTGGGTTTTTTTAGTGCAATTTTAACCTTATGTATAGTTTTATGTGATTATTGATGTCCACTGTTAATAAATTTTATAAAGGTTATCTAGTAATGAGAGAAAATACATAAACATAAAATAGTCATATTATTCACCTGCATGAGGTTATCACTGTAAAAATTGTTGCAGAGAAAATACAATATATTCAGATGTACATAGGGATGTACACTTGAGCCAGGGAGGATTAGATCCAGAAAATACATTTCTAAATATAGAATTGGAAATAAAGAAGTCAAAGGAGGTGAAAACTTTGACCTGAATTTGGTTTAGGTCAAATTAATTAAATTAATTAATTTTGCGAAATGGATTGAGCATCAAATATTTTGATAACTGGCTTAAAAAATTGTACTTAGACAATTTATGACCACTAACTTAAAAAATTGTGTTTATAATAAGATAAAAATATTTAATAAGCATGAAGTTTATGGTATATCCTACTAAAAATTTTTATTCATACCATAATCTTGCTTGTGTATCAATTTGGTAATTAATATTAGATGATTTTGTGGTGACTTTTGACTGCAGAACTGACTGTTAGTTTGAAATGTATGCACTACTGACAGTGGTCATTCTTTTGAAGGGTTTGTCTAGGTACATTGTGGAAGCTTTTTAGTTTTTTGTAAACGTTTTGAAAAATTTCAAACTTACAGAAAAGTTCAAGAATAATAAAATGAATTCTTAAATACCCTTTGCTGAGATTTAGCAAACTATTAACACTTTCCTACATTTTTGGATATAATTTTCATATAATGAAATATAATAAAATGTAAGGTTATTTGTTGGGTATTGATGGGGATGGAGGAATCTTAATTTAAGACTCAAACCCAGAAGGGAGGAGTAGGCAGATAGTCCTACCTTGGACTTTATTGATTCCTAGTCACTTTCCTGGGTAATTGCAGTCTGTTAGACCTAATGGTCAAAGATCACCCCCTCCCTGCCCCAGGGCATTTTCAGTGACTCAAGCTTTACATGGCTTCCATAATAAAAAGCTGTCTTTTCTGATTTTCAGAGGTCAGCATCAACATATTCATATTCCCAAAGTTTAAACAGGGTATAGGAACTGTGGTATCTTGTTAAGGTTTGAAGGAAGTCCATCATCCATGTGTTCCAGGTGCTTCTTCATTGCCCACCCATTCCTCACAACTAATGTTAATAAACAATCCAGCAGGACTTGACTATATAGCTATTGATTAGCCATTAATGATGGTTTATTAAGTCAGTAAGAATGAGTTCCTGTAGACCCAAGATTAGTATGACTTAGCTCTGACTGAATTAAGAGTCATTCTGTTTTATTACTTTGTTTATAATTTAAACTATTACAGTTCTATTTATTTTCAGTATGCTGTGTGTTTAGTAACTAAAGCATCAATCACATATGTAAAAAGTACTCTTAGATCTAGCTTTGATATTATTATGTAGACTAATCTATGTAATATTTTAAACTTAGCATTTTTTATGCCTTAAGTGGATCAATGCAGGGCATTCTGTGTATTTCACAAGAGCAACCATTTTTTGAGCCATAATTTACATTTAAGCCTTAAATTGTAGATATTTCCCATCCCAGTACCTTATTAAAAAATGGTATAATTATCCCTATTTTAGAATATTTAATTTATAGCCTCCAAATGAATTTATGATGGCCTTCTGTATATTAAAGCTTCCTGAGTTTTGGTCCTCAATTTCCTGCTATGTTTTAAGTTCCTTTAAAGCAGAGAGAATGTCTTATTTTTTTTTAATTAAAAAAACTTTTTTTAAAGATTTTATTTATTCATTTGAGTGAGAGAGACAAAGAACACACAAGGGGGAGAGGCAGAGGGAGAGGGAGAAGCAGACTCCCCGCTGAGCCAGCCGGGGAGCCTAATGTGGGAATCGATCCCAGGACCTGGATATCATGACCTGAGCCAAAGACAAACACCTAACCATCTGAGCCACCCAGGCGCCCGAGAATGTCTTATTCTTACTTGGATTTTCTATCGCTCTGTCACAGTTATCTACATATAGTATATAAAGGCTATAAAGGCACTTTTTTCTTTTTTTTTTTTAAAGTAGGCTCCACACCCAGCATGATACCCAATGTGAGACTTTAAACTCCTGACCTTGAGATCAAGACCCGAGCTGAGATCAAGAGTTGGACACTTAACCGACTGACCCACCAAGGCGCCCCACTCTGTTCTTTTTTTTTAATATTTTGGCTGGTCTTAATATTAGAGTAATAAGAATATGTAAATATGTAAATTGTGTAAATTTTTAATAAATATTGTCTTCTAGGGTAAACAGGAAAAGGACACACCTACTGATCTTGTCCCTGTTAACTTACTATTGGAAGTAAAGAAATTATTGAATGCAATTAATACTCTACCAAAAGGTGTGGTCCCTCATGTTAAGAAGTTCTTACAAGAAAATTTTTCCTTCCAAATTATGCAGGTAAGATTATAATTTGTTCTTTGGGGTGGAAGTACAGCTCTTTGTATATGACTGTCCAGAGAAAACATACTGTGTTCCTTTACTCTCACACTACTACTACTACACTGACGGTACTTC
Source organism: Callorhinus ursinus (assembly GCF_003265705.2). Lineage (NCBI taxonomy): Eukaryota > Metazoa > Chordata > Mammalia > Carnivora > Otariidae > Callorhinus > Callorhinus ursinus. The sequence continues at coordinate 46,298,424 of NW_027397063.1, forward strand.
TGACACTAGATGTGTGGATTTATTCCCACATCAACCAATTCTCCTACACTAACTGGGTATCCAGCAAGTCAATTCAATTCTGATACTGTCTACCTAGAGTTAGTATCAGATCTCACAAGTTAAGGGCTCAGTCCCACAAATCTGCTCTGACTTCAGACGCACAGTCACAGTATTATCCCTGATACTTGTGACCAGCTGGCTATGGATTGAGGTTCTCATGACCCCTTCTTGGGTTCAGTAATTTGCTAGTATAGCTCACAGAGCTCCAGGAAACACTTACTTAATATTTACCAATTTATTACATAATGAAGGCTATGATAAAGGATTTAAAAAACAGCCAAATGAAGAGATACATAGGGCAAGGTCTGGAAGGGTCCCAAATATAGAAGCAGCTGTCTCTGTGGAGTTGGGGTGTGCCACTCCCCTGGCATTTGGATGTGTTCACTAAGTTGGAAGTTCTCTGAACCCCATATTTGAAGGATTTTTATGGAGGCTTCATCATATAAGCATGATCAATAATTAATTAAATGCCCAGCCCCTCCCCCTCTAGGAATGGGGGATAGTGCTAAAAGCTCCAAGCTTCTAATCATGGCTTGGTGTTTCTGCTGACCAGCCCCTATCCAGGGGCCTACTGAGGGTCACCTCATTAGAACAAAAGATACTCCTATCACCCAAGAAATTCCAGGGGTTTTAGGAACTCCTATGTCAGGAACCAGGATCAAAGACCAAATATTACCAGGAACTAAGAATGAGTATCAATGTATATATTTCTTATTATTTCACAGTGACTCTTTCCCTCTTTTCCTCCCTCCCTCCCTTCCTTCCCACAACAGTGCAGCTAAAGTCTTGAAATCTCCATCTTACTTTTTGTGAAGGGCTCTGGTGCCAGCTTTGACTGTAGACTTCTATTAAATAGAGTTAGTTGGTGCTAGTCTTTGAAGAATAATGGTAGTAATGTGGATTAGTAGCTAGTAAGCCACCATTGACTATAAGGTCTAGTGTTTATTCTTATTCTATTAATAACCCATAACATGCCACCCTGGGACAGGGGATTGCTTTTGGTTTTTCTAATTTGTAAAATGTTGACAAATTTTTAAAAAATGTAAGCTAAAAACAACGTCCAAAGCTTGTTTATTTATGAGTAAAATAAATACTCTAGAGAATGTATTGTAGATTTCTATCTTGGAAGTAGTGTTTTTTTTTGTAATAATTTATGAAACTTTCAGCACAAGATGGGTATCCGTTCTTAAATGAATGGAGTTTTTCAAAGTTAAAGAAAATGTTCTGCTCATTTCTTTGTAGCCCTTAGTTGGGGGCAGAACACTATAGGTTATGATTAAAAATTCAAACAAACTCTAAAAATATCCAGAGACTTTACATACAATTATAACCTTAACTGAGATAATTTACCAGTATGAATTCTGGTTTGAAACTGTGGAATAATGCCACTATTTCCCTCCTATCTTTTGGAAATTACCCAGAAACAACAACAAGAAATAGAAATCAGTAGCCTTTCTATAGGCAAACAATAGCCAATTAGAAGGTAAAAATGAAAGAAGAATGTTAGCAACCAAAAAAGTAAAATACCTAGGAAAACACCTAAGAGATATACAAGATATAAACTAGTGTTTCTCAGAGTTTTCCTAGGCCACCTACATGAGACTGTCTGAACTCCATATTAGTCCTAAAGAATCAAAATCTCTGGAGGTAGGTCTGGGAGTCTGCATTTTAGCAAGTATCTACACACTGATTTTCTTCACATTAAGTTTAGAAATCAATACTCTATATTGAAACTGTAAGTGAAGATTTCTAAAACTCTAATAAAGGTAAGAAAAGACCAAATAGAAAGCAATACACGTAGGAAGATACAGTGTGATAAAGCTATCAATTTTCCCTAAATTAAAATTTGTAAATATCACATATCAAAAAGTGACAAAAGGGTTTTTTGGGGTTGTTATTGCTGAAAGCTAATCCTAAAGTTTAGATGGGAAATAAAAGGAAGACTAGCCAAGAAAATTATGAAAGAGAAGTGTAGGGGAGAAGGGTTGGGAACTTGCCCACTTAGATTTTAAAACTTACTATGAAGCTCTCATAACTACAAGATTGTATTACTTGCTATTGACTCTATGGACAAGTCTAGAAAATAGAAGAGAAATTCCAGAAGTTAACCCAAATGCATACAGAACTGTTATGTATAAGATGACAACATTGATAATACTAAAGGGGGTTTGGACAAATTAAGAATCCCAGTAGGAAATTTTAACATGATCTCTTAATAAGTGATACAACATGGACACAAAATTAGTGGAACCGTAGCAAACTTGATCTAATTCACATACACACACATACAAACACAAAACACTACACCCAACAGTGGCAGAATATATATTCTTTTTAAGTGCACACAGAACATTTACAAAAATTTACCATGTGCTAGTCACAAAGCAAGTCTCATCAAATTTCAAAGAATCATAACATATAGAGCGTGTTCTCTAACCACTAGAAATCAATACAGAAAGGTGAACTTAAAAAATCACTGTTCTTAAGATGTACCTCTAGGTATACCCATGGGTAAGAAAAGAAATCACAATGGAAATTAGATAAATTTTTTAACTGAATAAAAAATACATATCAAAGCTTGTGTTGTAAGTAAAATATGTGCTTCAAAAAATATTTATAGCTTGAAATGCAAATATTAGAAAAAAGCAAATTTGAATATCAATCATTTAAACAAAGTTCAGGAGATTAATGGAAGAACAGCAAATTAAAAAAGTCAAAAGAAGGAAGTAGTAAAGATATCTGTCTATTGAAATAGAATAAGGAAATAAAATAGAGAAAGTCAATAAAGCCAAAACTTGTTTTTTAAAACTGATAAATTCCTGGTAAGAATCTTAAAAAGGCAAAGATAACCCAAATCATGAATGAACATGAAAACATCAAAATTAATTCCATAGTCATCTAAAGGATAATAGAGAATTCTGCTACTTCACAGTGGCTGCCTGAGTTGGTTTAGAGTAACCTTCCTTAACTGGACAAAGTCTTTGCTTAGTAATGTGCTTTTCTGGCTGATCACTTAATTCAACCGGGGATTGAGGTGATTCTAAGCTTCTGTTTTGTGAAGAAGGGTCTATTTATGCTTTACCTTTTGTAGTAAATAATATCAGTGCCCTGCACATAACCCTTGGCCTCTTGGCCTCTTATTTCAGTATGCTCTGGACAATTTCCAGTTTTCAATGTCTATATCTCTATGCCTTAAGGCTTTTTCCCCCTCTGGAACTACAGAAGACCTGTACTTCTCATGGCAGTTCGGAAGTCCCAAGGAATTAATACTCCTGCATCACCCATCACCACTCAGTCAATAAGCCTTGGGAGTTGTTCTGCAAATATCCCAGTTTTCTCTCCCTTGGAGTTGAATAATACTGAGGCTTGTGTTTTTCACTGTTTTACTGAGTTTCTCTGTTGTGTAACCCCAGCTGCCCATTGTGAATAACTAAATAACACACCCTGTAGGGCACTTGGATGACTCAGTCAGTTAAGTGTTTGACTCAGGATTTCGACTCAGGTCATGATCTCAGGGTTGTGAAATCGAGCCCTGTATCAGGCTTCACGATGGGCATGGAGCCTGCTTAAGATTCTCTCTTCCTTTCCCCCCGACCCCCACTTCCCTCTCTTAAAAAAAAAAAAAAAATAACATACCTATCAATTTAAAGCCTGTTTTCCCTCCCTTGTATCACATCTCTATTCCCCTACCATTGTTCTCTGCACCTCCCAAATAAACTACTTGCATTCAAGCTGGAACCAAAACTGACACTCTTACTCTAAGGGTATATTTCTTCAAGGTCCCAACAAAAGGATGAAGTGTTTTCCAGGTTCCCTCATCTTTGATAGGTAACGCATTCTGTTTTTTCCCCCAGCTTTGTAAGTTGGCTAAAAACTGTCTAGCATCCCAGGTTCTCAGCCACAGCTGAAAATGGCAAATTGCCATAAGGAGAAAAGTGGCTCTAAAAGTCAATCTCATGTCTCTAGGCTTTCCTTCTCTCTGAATGTTGGCCCCAGAGATTTTCAGTGCCTTGGTAGCTTTCTGTTGCTTTCAAAAAACAGTTTTTATATTTTCTCCAGCTTTTTTAGTTATAAAGGAGGTGGAACTTCAGTGTTAAGTTATATACGCTTACTCAAATTCAAGAGTTACTGTTGAGTAACTGGTTGTATAAGTGAGTCTGGAATTCAAGTGATAGTTCTGAGCTGGAAAAACAAACTTGGAAACTGTCCAAGTAGACATTTAAAAACATGACAGTGGATTACTTTAGGGAATGTGTGTGTTGATGAAGAAGAGGTTCATTAATTGAGTGCTGGGGAGACAAAGTATCTAGCTATCTAGGAGAAAAACAAAGTATTGTATATAAGAAACCATGTTAAGAAAGTGTGGGTTAAACTTTCCACACAGATAATACATTGTTAAACACATAATGGAATTCAAGCAAAGCACTTGTAGGTACAAGGCACTGAGAAATGGACACAAAGATAAGACATAGTCCTCCTTTTCATTTCATCCATATAAATAACAAAGTATGGTATATAATCCTATATTAGTTTTGTTCCAATCAGATTGTAGCTTAAGATGCCTTGCCCTGGTGTTGGAATTAAGCCAGCATTCTTACAGGGTCAGGGTTGGAAGGAAAATTTTAGCCATGCTTAGAGAACAGAAGGTATGAGAATAAACTGGGATTACCACTTTCCTTTAAAGTAGGAGTGGATGTGGCCAACTCTTGGCAGGCATAGGAATGCTGTTTACGTGTTTTGAGGAAATAGTTACAAAGAAGATTTGTCAGACTACTTAAAAACAAACAAATGAGAGAACAATTGTATCTGGGTGGTGTAGATTTTTATTTTTATTTATTTATTTGATTATTTATTTTAGAGAGAGAGTGGGGAGGGGGAAAGGGAGAGAGAGAGAAGCAGACTCCCTGCTGAGTGAGGAGCCCGATTTGGGGCTTAATCCCACAACCCCTGAGATCATGACCTGAGCAGAAATCAAAAGTTGGATGCTCAAACAGCTGAGCCACACAGGTGCCCTGGTAGTGTGGAGTTTTAAAAAATCATTTCCAGATTTTCTACGACTAGCGTGTATTACTTGTATAATAAAAATGTACGTAGATATTTGCTTTAAGTTAAAGAAATTTTTGACCAAATTATTTCCACAGAGAGAAGTTGCAGCTAACAGCCAGAATGGGGAGGAAATTGTTCCTGTTCTGACTTTACGTTTCTTGATAACACAACTGGAAGCAGCGCTTAGGAACATTCAGGCTACTAATTATACTGTAAGTGTTTTCTTTTGAAAGTTTGAAATAATGGACTTGGACAACATTTTCCAATGAGAGGGTAGCCAGTACAATCCTTGTTTCAAGGTATAGACCAATTTGTATTTTCCTTTTACCTCTGGAAAAAAGGTATGCATAAATTGATTTCCTTCCTGTGTCTTGTACTTTATGACTGCATCTCTGTAATGAGCCAAATCTTGTCCCCTTCCAAACCATAAAATTGTTCATCTTAAATGAACTAGTAAACACGGGCTTTCCCATTTGAAACAGAGAGTTATAAACTTCAGAAATTACTCCTTCCTTTCCTCCTAGTTGTTAATCACCTCCTGATATTTCTATATTTGTAAAAATTGGAACTTCCGTTATCTGTTAATGAGTACTCATGCGAGATAAAATCGATAAGATATGCTTAATCTGTTCAGTATCAAATGATACTTTAGAAATAAATAGAAAATCTGAGGAAAAGTAAAACTGGCATAAAAAATCAGAACCAGTAGTATAGGACAGTAAAAGGAAAAAAATCAATTCTTTGAATGCTTTGGATTTGTAAAGTAAACTAAGTTTCACACACATATAGAAGATGGGTTAGAGTTATCTTCAAGAAAGGACTACCTAGGTACCAACTAAGGTAGCCAAAGACACCAAATTCCTAAAATGTACAAGGAAGTGGAGAAATCATCTTTGTTTAGGACTCTCAGGATGAGGGTTCTAAGCGGTGATATATACCACCCTAAAGGAGTTCTACATGGAGTCAAAAGAGGTAACAAAAGGGAGTTTGCATTAACGAGTATTTCCAAAAACTCCTGGGATGCTAAAGATCTGCTGTTTCTCCCACTGACCAGGTTGCCAAGCAGTAAAATAAATGAATATAAAATCAACATTAACAGATGCTGATTGCTTAGCCTACTGTATTTAGGCATTACTTCAAAGATGAGTCTTAACATAAGGAAATGGAGGAGATCCCTCTCTTGGTAGCATTGTTGAGCAGAATTGGAATTGTCATGATCAGAGCAGCCTGCTGCAGTATCCAAATGGCTCTCCCTGTTCCTCAAGACTGTCGAGGATAGGTGGGGCAACTTCGTTGTAGGAGGTGGCATGAAATAATATCTCTATATCCATTTAGTTCCAATACTTGGAATAATCCTTGCTATGGGGGGGGGAGAAGGTGGGAAGGAAAGGGCAGAGCATATTGGTTAGAAATGTACTGCTTACATCTCTAAATTCCCTAGTTCTTTACCTTGTACTTGTAATTGTAGCATTACCACAATTCCACATTTTATCCTCAAAGTGTTCTTTTTAGGGTTGTCTGAGCCAAAGGCTCAGTCATATTATTTATGAAGCCAGTTTTTTTTTTAAGTTACAAAATAATGGTTTATACTTATTTAATGTTTGCTATATGACAGACACTTTTTGTAAGGATTAGCTCATTTACTCTTTGAAAGCACCCCACCTCATTATTCCCATTTTATAGATTTGAAACAAGCATAGAGATTCAACAACTTGCTTAATTCATCAGGTAGTAAGTAGTGGAGTCAGGATACAAACCCATATAGTCTTGGCTTAAGTGCCTATTCTGTGAACTGCATTTTACCATCTCTGCAAAGATGGGAATTTTAAGATGGAAACCAGTTAGATATTACATGGGTTCATTGAGAGCAAACACACATGTCTATTTCCACTGAGATCAATTTGAAGCCAAACTTCTAACTCCAGCCAGTTACCTCATAAATGTGTACTGTTGGCCATGAGAACTCTGCTAGGTAAGAGAATACAGTTAGATCAGTAAAGAAAAAAACTTATATCCTGTAGATGCTTATCATCCCTGTGTACTTGAAAAAAAATCTTGTTTATAGTATGGGACAGTCTCATTGTAAAAAGTTAATGTGACAAAAGATATGGTTATGATTTTCAGTTAGAGAGCTTATGAACAGAATGCATAATATTTTTTTTCATGGACAATTTTTAAACTTTTTTTTTAAAGATTTTATTTATTCATTTGAGAGAGAGAGAATGAGAGATAGAGAGCACGAGAGGGAAGAGGGTCAGAGGGAGAAGCAGACTCCCTGCTGAGCAGAGAGCCCGATGTGGGACTCGATCCCAGGACTCCAGGATCATGACCTGAGCCGAAGGCAGTCGCTTAACCAACTGAGCCACCCAGGCACCCCAATTTTTAAGCTTTTTATTTGAGGTAATTTTAGATGCACAGAAGTTGCAAAAATATAGCTGTAGAATACAAAAGTGCAGAGAGGTCTTAGCATACCCTTCACTTAGTTTCCCTCAGTAGTTACAGGTTACATGAGGATTTATGTTATCAAAACCAGGAAGTGGGCATTCGTACAGTGGGTGTTGGGTCTGGAGTCTCCAAGACCCACCCCATATTCAGAAGGACTCAGGGTACTCAGAATATAGTTGTACTCATTACTACATCTGTATGGAGATCTTAGCCATTTGTAGCATGTGGTGTGGAAGGGGGAAGGAGACAATAAATCCTGATGGCGTCCATTTTCTTTAATCAAACTAATGTTTTATTTCGAGATTATCAACTATCCTTGATAGTTTTTTTTTTTCTTCAGGGTCGAATTGTCAAATACATCTAAAATGTACTTGCTGTTGTTCTTACTAGATGATTGACAATATAATGATAATTTTTACTATTTTTAATAATTACTAAGTAGGCGTAAGATATTTATTTTTTTATTCAATTAATTAACATATAGTGTATTATTAGTTTCAGAAGTAGAGGTCAGTGATTAATCAGTTGCATATAACACCAGTGCTCATTACATCAAGTGCCCTCCTTAATGCCCATCACCCAGTTACCCCATCCTCCCACCCACCTCCGCTCCAACAACCTTCACTCTGTTTCCTATAGTTAAGAGTCTCTTATGGTTTGTCTCCCTCTCTGATTTTGTCTTTTCTTTTTCCCTCCCTTCCCTTATGATTCTGTCTTGTTTCTTAAATTCCACATATGAGTGAAATCATATGACTATTACCTTTCTCTGATTGACTTATTTCACTTAGCATAATACCCTCTAGTTCCATCCATGTTGTAGCAAATGGTAAGATTTCATTTTTTTTTTGATAGGCCTAGGATATTTAATTAAGCTTGGTATACTGAAAAGTAGCTTAGTCTAAATAACCAAATATTTTTTTTCTTTTAGGCACATCAGATTAATATTGGTTATTATTTGACATTACTGTTTTTGTATGGAGTAGCACTTACTGAAAGAGGAAAGAAAGAGGTATGTAGCATGTGTTATTTGTCCATTGTAAATCTTCTTAAGCTCACTGACTTCATTTTGACAGAAGGTTGATTTTAGAAATTCTCTAAATGTTCATTTTGAAATGTTGGGTAAAGAAGATCGAAGTTCTTTTGTAAATAAGTATTTTAATCACTGAGTACATTATCTGTGTGATCACAGATGCTAGGGTTAGAGATGTGAATAAATGACTACACGACTGTATCAATATGAAAGCTGCTCGGACTTCTCCAGTTTGGAAAATAATTATTGTAAAAGAAAACAAATGCTTTTTATATCAGCCAAACCTAGTTTTATGTTACTACAGGATTACACAGAAGCAGAGAATAAATTTCTAGTGATGAAGATGGTGATCCAAGAGAATGAAATTTGTGAGAACTTTATGTCTTTAGTTTATTTTGGACGTGGTTTGCTTCGTTGTGCTCAGAAGAGGTAAGGATTTTAATAAACGGGCAGATCTTGCCTTTCAACTTTTAGCATTGTGAAATGGGATAAAGTTTTTATAGTGTACCAGATATCATGACATTTGTGCTCTACTGGTTCTTCTTCACCTGTTCCTATAGGTAATAATTTATTTCATGTATTTGAGAATATTTAAATATCAAACTTAATAGGTCATGGCAATAAGAGGCAGTGTAGCAAAGACATGAGGAACATAGGCTTTGGAGTCTGACGGACCTGGGTTTAAATACATTTTCTGCCATGTACCCAATCTATGACCCTGAGAAATGTAATGTTACTCAGCCTTATTTTTTCTTACCTGTAAAATGGAACTAATAATAGTGCCTACCTTATAAGGATGTTGCAGATGATTAAATAAGTGCTCAGAACACAAAAATGCTAGGTTTAATAAATCAATGATGGTTATAGTTATTAATAACTGTCACCAGTGGGAATAGATGTTTAAGGTATAAATGAGCTTCTAAAGCACTGAAAGGGTCCAGGTGCTGGGTTTGGGAAATATTGGGGATTACACATTTAGTGAAATTGTGCAGACTATCTGTTTACTTCCTATATGGAGATCCTTAGCTTTTGTAGTATAATTTATTGATTTTATTTGCTAAGAATGTAGTATATTCTAGAGACTGTGTGTGCTAAGTGTTGGGGATATGATAGTTTGCAAAATAGACAGTTCCTGTCTTCATGTAACTGGTAGTATAGTGAAGGTTATAGACCTTAATCAAATAATCAGTTATACAAATAATCAATTATGAAATATAAAGAGCTATGAAAGAAAATGCAATAAATAATTAGTCTTCACTGGACACCCAGTCCAGTTCTGGGAATCAGAAGTCTTCCTGAGGAAATCATGTGTGGCTGAGACTTTTTGAAAGATGAATTTGGCAGCTGTGCCAATCCTTATGCAGGATTACTGCTGGACCCAACCATGGGATTCCTAAAAGAGTCACCTCTGTGGGAGTTACCTGATTCTCTTGTAAGGTTTATCTTCTGTCCTCTGGCATGCTTGTTTTTTACTTGTTTTACCCAGAAGACTTCCTGCTTCCCATTTACTAGCATGATATCATCAATATAGTGGGCCAGTGTGATGTTTTGCAGAATTTCAGGATGGTCAGAATCTCTTTAGTCTATATCGTAGAGAGAATTCAAATAATTGTGAGATAAGACAAAGAATGTATACTGCTGTCCTTCCCTCAGATGTGTGAACTACTCTTTAGTCTCTTTACCGTTGGGCATTGGAGAGAATCTGTTTTCCATATCACTGATACCAGAAAGCCCAGTCACATGATAGCATCATTTACTTTCATTCCTGGCCTACAGAGAACAGTCACCACTGAGCTGCTGCTCACAGACACTGGTGCCTTTCTCACTTTGTATTTCTTAACCGCTCTAATGGATGGAGTGTCTTCTGGGCCTTTCCAGGGAACCTTGTCTAGTGGTGGCTTCTTTGGTCTTGTGTAGGAAGTCCATTCTAACATCCTTATCTCCCTGAGCTTTCTTCAATACCCTGCCAGAAAATTTCCAGCATCTCCATCTCAATTACCATAAGCCGTTGTTGGATCCAAGCTTGAAGTAGCCTTCTCAGCAGCATGTTGGCTCAGGTGGCTCAGGTGTCCTTGCTAGGAAAGTAAATCTTGAAGTATGGAGGAATCATCCCATATCAGCATACACTTCCCTATGCAGCTGTGTCTGTGTATTGGTTCGGCACTCTTAAGATCCACTCCCACATGTGTTTCTGCCAACTGGTCAAGTTCTGCAGTTCTTGTGGTGAATCAGCTTTTCCTTTAGGGGCAGGGACTCTATTTTCCCACGTGGGCTCTGCTTATACCTGATTCTAGAGTTATTAGTCTGTGAGCAATGAGAAGAGATAGGAGAGGATCTTGAGAAGGAAGGGCATCATCTTTTGATATATGCACCTTAGATGATATTTTGGCTTGGTCAGTAAAGGGATTCCATACTCCTCTAGCAAAAAAAAGGGGTCCTTGTCAGCCAGAGGGTTCAGGACAATTTAGAGTTTTCATTGAAATGTCCCCATTTCAGATCTCAGGGTCTACTTGTTCCCTATCAAAGCCCTGATTTTAGCATAACAATCCTGCTGAGGCAGTGCTTTTTGTCTTTGCTGTTCTACCCTTGTGATTAAATACTGGGCCTCATTTTCAGCACAGTCTGCCCTTACAAGGTTAGTCTTGATAAAGGTTTTTTTAAATGTTACCATAGAGACCTTTTAGCTTTCACAGAGTGTCCTGAGTTGTTAATAGTCCTGTCAAGGAGGTGCATTTGGTCTCTTTTGCAGTTTGTTTCACTCTGTGATTAAATCTGGCCTGATTTTTCAGTACAGATTATCTTTAACTGTAGGGGATGAGAGTCTTTTTAAATGCTGCCATAGAGTCCTCTGTCTTTCACAGTGTGCCCTGAGTCAACAGTTGGCTGACCTGTGCCTGTCATTCTCTTTCTTCAAGGCTTCCAAGGCAGTAGACAAAAGCCAACCAACTCTACAATCCCTTTAATTACCATGGCCCCCATACTGTTCAAGCTTGAGCTACTACATAATCTATTGCCTCCCCTTCCACCTGTATTTCATCCCAATCTACCACAGGTGAGAGTCCTAGCATTTATATTTCTATAGCATGCCAGAGGTTATCACCACCCTACTTACCACAAAGAAAAAAAAAGGGGTTGCTTATTGTCTTACTGGTAAACTATCTAGTTAGAGAGTCCCATTCAAACTAACCTTATTTTAAAATGCCTTGCAGATATAATGGAGGACTGCTAGAGTTTCATAAAAGCTTACAAGAAATAGGAGATACAAATGATCATTGGTTTGACATAGATCCTACAGAAGATGAAGATTTACCTACAACTTTTAAAGTAAGAAATTGTTTAAGAACATTTCATCTGTGACTAATCAGAATCATTTTTGGTGAAGTGTGGTCTATGCTAACTTTGTCATATTCTATAGCAAGCACATTCTTTTGTTGGAAATTAGCTTTTTATATAAGAAACAACATTGATTCCATTGCCTAGTGCAGAATGTAATATTCAGCACGGAGAGAAGTGAGGTGGCTGGGTTAGCAAATAACAAGATTTGTTAGTATTTACAAACAAGAAGATTAACAGCTATACTAGTCCAGTACTTCACATGGCTAGAGCCAAATGTAATAGTTAATTCTTTTTTCTAATTATATTATTATTTTGTTGTTGATTTAAATTTAAAAAGCACTAAGATAACTTGAAAAACTTATTTCAGAAAACTTGAAAGGTATAAAAGTGCTCAAAGATAAAATCATCCATATTTCTTCAAATGGAGAAACTATTAGTATTTTCATTTATGTCTTTCCAGACACACATGTATAAACACTTGTACCTTTTATTTTTAGTAAATTGGAATGATATACACACTGATGTATAGTTTGGAAATACATACTGTGAATTTCCCAGTAGTTAGATTATTGTACAGTATGATTTTTTTTTCATGGTCCATCATATAACTGTGCTTTAATTTGTGTAACCAGTTTCCTGCTATTGAACATTTAGTTTATCCTAAACATTCCAGTTTTTCACTATTATGTAAAGTGATCCTTGTGCATTTCCCACATAATTCCAATAGGACAAATTTCTAAAGGTGGAATTGTGAATCAAGTCTTTACACATTTGTAAAGTTGTCGATATTTATCTTCATATTTCTTTTCAAAGTTTGTACCAGTTTGTGGTTTTTTTTTTTTTTTTTAGAGGGAGAAAGAGGGCACACGTGTGTGCACGTGCGACTTGGGGGAGGGGCAAAGGGAGAGGGAGAGAATCTCAAGCAGACTTTGCACTGAGCAAGGGGCTTGATCTCATGACCCTGAGATCATGACCAGACCCGAAATCAAGAGTCAGATGCTTAACCGACTGAGCCAACCAGGCACCCCACCAGTTTGTATTCTTAAGATGAAGTATGAGAGTTTCCATTTCCTCACACCTTGGTATTTTTAATTTTGGGGTAATTTTTATCCATCTTTTAAGCCATATTAAAGTAACTTTTTAATTTGTTTAGTATGAATATAGCTAAAGTGGGTTTCTCTTAGTGTTTCCAGACTTTTACTTTAAACCTTTCTAGATCCTTATATTTTGGCTGAGTTGAAAGCCAAATCCATTCCTCAAGGCGGATGTTTTGAAAAAATACAAAATTCAATTTTCTTGGAAGCTATAGCAACTCAAATTGTATAAACCTAAAAATATAGCTTCAACATATGTGGGACAAAAACTGGTAACACTAGAAGGAGAGATAGAAAACTCTTCAATCACAGAGTACTCTATTTTAATATAGCTCTCTCAGTAATCAGTAGAATAAGCAAACACTTTTTGGCATTTGTCAGGAAAATCACATAACTTTAAACCTAGACTTAATAATGATTTTATATATTATTTTTAACATTAAACTTTTGTGCTTGCCTAAAGCAGTCCCTGCTTGGTCTTAGTTTTCTCTTTTTCCTCCTCCTTTTGAAATATTTTTCTTTATTATCCAAACATTTTTAGTGAATTTTTGTTTCCAGCAAAATAATACATGTGTACAGTTTGTCAAATAATAGTAAAAGACTTAACATTAACCATCCGTGGTCCATCATCTCTAATTGTAGTCCCTAACTAGAGACACCTTCTTCCAGCTCTCTAGGCATATTTCTTTGATATATCTATATCTTTTGAAAAGATGTGTACTGCTTTTTATAATATTTCTCCATTTTAGATATTATCTTTTGACTTCCCACTGTGGCAGATGAGGAGGGTTTATTAGCTCTCTTATACATCCCTTTTACACATACACTTCTCTTTCCCCATCCTACCAATAGTTATACATTTTTATTAAATTTGCTTTAGGGTTTTCTTTTATTCCTTGGATTATCCTTCACTTCTGTGTAGAATCCTCTGTTTCTTAGATCTCAGGTTTTTCTCTTTTTAGGTTTACTCCTTGTTTTGGTGTTACAACTCATTCAGCAGCTTCTTAGAAAAGGGTATGACTGGGAGGTAAATTTTTTGAGACCTTTCAAGTCTTCAAAATAATTTATTTTTTGCACACTTTATTTATGTCTTGCCTGGGCATAGAATTATAGGTTGTAAATTATTTTCCTTCATATTTTCAGAGTGTTTCTGTTATCTCCTTGCTTCCAGTATTACTTTTGAGAAATCTAATGTTCTGATTCTCAATCTTTTGCTTGTAACCTGTTTTATTTTTTTTCTTTCTGGGAGTTTTTAGGATATTCTGTGTTCCCTGGTGTTCTGAGTTTATGTTTTGAAAATGTTCTGGGACATTTAAAAAATGTATTAGATGATTTTTTTCATTTTATTTATGAAATGCTTGTTATTCAGATACTTGATATCTTTGACTAAATCTATGATTTTCTTGTTTTTTTTTTTTCCCTATTTATTACATTTTATCTTTTTGTTTTATTTTCTAGGAGATTTTTCTCAACTTTAATTTTCTGCGTAGGCCCGATAATCAACCAGTGCACACTGGTGCTATCATATTAATTGTTATAATGTTAAAATATTTATGTACTTTTTCAAAAATTGTTGCTGCCATGGGTTTCTTGGGCACCCAGCCACCATTCCAGCTGCTTTGGACTTTCCACCAGCCCTCCCTCCCTGTACTTCTTTAAAATCCAATAAAGGTTTAATGTCTGGTAGGGCAGAATGCTTCAGTGACCCTGTTGTGGCTGTAGGCCAGCATGTTCTTAATCTGTTATGAGTGGTGCCTGGCACCCCACCAAAAGTTTTGCTTCCCAGACATTGTGATTAGTTTTTTTAGGGCATTTAGAGGGCTGACCTGTACCCCTTTATCCTAGGTGAGTTCTACCAAAGGCCTTACCCTGCCCCATTTGCTCCTATCTTCATATATCCCCTTAGATAAACTCATCCTGTGGGGGAATATAGCAGGGTAGTGTCCTTTCATATGGTTATTTTTAACATTACCCTTGTTCCTATCCTTCTATTGAATTTTTAATTTTAATGATTATTTCAGCTGTTATCTACCAAGAGTTTCTGTTGTTACGAATGTTCCTTTTTTTTTTTTTTAAATGACCATCTGTTTTTGTTTCATGAGTGCATAATATATCAGAGGTAAATGTCAGCCAGATCGTAGAAGGCCTTATATAAGCCAAGTGTGGGGCTCAGACCCTTTCTTGAAGTTAATATGAAACCCCTGAAGATTTTCAAACACTGGAATGACATAATCAAATTATAATAAAATGAGAAATAGAGAACAGATATATACTCATATACCTGTATATACCTATCTATATGAATAAATGCTCATATACATGTGTGCCTCTCTGGGAGGTGATATTTAAGTGGGAACCAGAAGGTTGAGAATAGAACTAGCTCTGTAAAGACTGGGGGAAGAGTATTCTAGGTAAATGGAAAAGAGTGTGGGAAAGCCCTTAGGCCTTGACACACAAGTTTGAAGAACTGAAAAAATAAAACCATATGAATTTTATAATGAGCAAGGCTAGAAATGAATTCAAAGAGATGGCTAAATATACTG
The DNA here is from genome assembly GCF_003265705.2 of Callorhinus ursinus. Taxonomy (NCBI): domain Eukaryota; kingdom Metazoa; phylum Chordata; class Mammalia; order Carnivora; family Otariidae; genus Callorhinus; species Callorhinus ursinus. Next base: position 46,313,978 of record NW_027397063.1, read on the forward strand.
AATTTAGATTCTGCATGTTCTGCAGAACCTTGCAGTCCGTCCATAGTAAGGGTTAAGACTTTATTTTAGGTACAGTGGGAAGCCATTGAAGGGTTTTAAGCAAGGAACTAACATTTTTTGCTTCTGTATAGAGAATACCTTGGAGCAGAGTAAGTGGGGAAGAGGGGCACCAGTTAGACAGCTATTACAGCCAGTAATCTAGGTAAAACAGAGTGTTAGCAATGGAGATAGAAATTGAAGAATTTGCAATGTATTTTGGGAAAAGACGCAACAATTACTTGATGATGTATTGCATGCAAAGGGTGATGGAATCCATTATGCCATAGATGACTTTAAGATTTCTGGCTTGAAGCTGAAGAGATAGTGGTAGATGAGATTGGTGAAAGTCCCATGGACCTGCTAAGTTTACTGCTGTCTCCTTAACGTCCATAACATCCCTTAACTTCCATAACAACCTGGCTTATAAAAGGCACTCAGTAAATATGTTGAATGAATGAATGCCAAAAACTAGAGGCAAGAGATACGGAGTAAAGAACAAGGAACAAAAGGATTAAAAAAGGAAAAAAAAAAAAAACCTAAAAGTAGTTACAAATTGTAGTTAGTGTTCTAAAGAAGACAAGGGACGGGGTAGAGAAAATGGAGAACACAGATATATATTCTCATGTAGCTGCATATAGGCTTATGTATATATATGGCATATATTTGGTGGGAGTGTCAGTAGATCAATATTGAACTATTAAGTTTGAGATCTGTGAAACTGCAGTAGTTATATACATTCTGTGAGCCTATTTCTTTTTTTCCGCATTTCCTCTTGGCTATTGGCTATGCTGACAGGATATACTACCTTCATATGACAGGTCCTTAAATGCCTTTCTCTCTTAATCTTGATATTTAAAACATTTTAGTTGACTTGGTCAAAACATCTTATTCTTCAGTATCAGCCATCAATTTAAAATTCTGAATGCCATCAAAGGAATGTCATGAATGGTGACTAGATTTATCAAACAGTCTATAGGAGCTTATTTGTCATGTTGTATATCCTCAGTATATTAGAAATACTACTATTTGAAATCTTGTAATACTCTCTTTCTAAGGGATAAGTTTTAAGGACCTGGTCTAAGGACCTGCTTAACATAGACTTCATAATGTGTTTCACCTACATTTAATCAGCATTTGAAAATAGGAAATTGCATTACAACTTATAACTCTGAACATTGGAAGCATATTTCTGTATGCTACTTCTATCCATAATGGCAGTGAGTGGCATATTGCACCACTCCAGGAATCCCACTGTCAATATAGTGTTCTGGGGACCAGTTCTAGCAGATCCTCCTGGGCTTCCAGTGGTGTGTGTGTGTGTGTGTGTGTGTGTGTGTGTGTGTGTGTGTGTGTATGATAGATAGTTTTTAATAGGAAGTAGTTTTTAATAGGAACATGCCAGGTGTTATGAATTGGGATGGTGAAGAGAGGTACAGCTTCAGACATAGACTTTTTTCCTTTCTCCATGTTTATGTTCAGTAATGAACCCAGTATTTCTAATTTAGGGCCTTCCCATATATTGTTTACTTTGAATGAGGAAAATATGTTCTATCGCTGTTTTTTTTATTTTAAAAAACATACAATGCCTTCAAAAAGGGAGATAATAAAATGGACTTATTATTTAAGGTAAAATATTGGAAGTGTTGCCGTCTTGTTACTAATAATTCATGAGATTTTTTTAATTTTTAAAATCTAGGATCTTCTTAATGATTTTATCAAGACAACAGAAAATAATATAATGAAGCAGACCATATGCAGTTATCTAGATTGTGAACGATCTTGTGAAGCTGACATTTTAAAGAACACCAATTACAAGGTAATAAAAATTTAAGTGGGTATTTTTAAAAATGAAATTATAAAATTAAACTTAGATAAAAATTACTGTTATCATTGCATTAAAATATTGTTTAAAAAGAGTACTTAGGGGCGCCTGGGTGGTTCAGTCGGTTAAGCGGCTGCCTTTGGCTCAGGTCATGATCCCAGGGTCCTGGGATAGAGCCCCACATCGGGCTTCCTGCTCAGCGGGGAGCCTGCATCTCCCTCTCCCTCTCCCTCTCCCTCTGCTTGCTGCTTCCCCTGCTTATGCTCTCTCTCTCTCTTTCTCTGTCAAATAAATAAATAAATAAGTCTTTAAAAAAATAACAAGAGTACTTAGTTTAATTATAGTAGTAATGCAGTTAAGAAGTTGAATATCTCGGGGTGCCTGCATGGCTCAGTTGGTTAAGCATCCAACTCTTGATTTCAGCTCAGGTCATCATGGAAAAGACACAGCAATTACTTGATGATGTATTGCATGCAAAGGATGATGGGATCCATTATGCAATAGATGACTTTAAGATTTCTGGCTTGAAGCTGAATAGATAGTGGTGGGGAGTCTGCTGGAGATTCTCTCTCTCCCTCTCTGTCCCTCTGCCCCTCCCCCTGCTTGAGTGTGAACCTGTACTCTCTCCATCTCTGTCTCAAATAAGTAAATCTTTAAAAAAAACTGAGTATCTCAAAGAACTTAGATTCATAGTGAGCAGGAATTACATATATCCTGTGAGTCAATAAAAAATGAATCGATTTTGCTAGGGATTTTGTAATATTCAAATGTCTCTGTAGTTATGGTTAATGTCCCTGCAATCATAACAGTAAAAATTATGTAAAATATTCTTTATAGTTAGAAATGTTATAGGTTGAGAATATTAGCATTTTACTAAGGAGAAAGGTTGTTACTCTTCAAGAATTCTATTACTAAGTAAGTGATTGTTATCTGTTGAATGGGTCTTGGGCAAACAAAATGAAACCAGCCTGGATTTGAAGAAATTCAGCAAAGTACATCAAATCTAGTTCTCTCTGGCTATATCAGAATAAGGCTGTGGGAAATCACAAGATAGGATGAGATGTGACCATCAGTGTCAATTTGACACCACGTCTATCATATAATGGAAATCCAGTTGCAAGGTATGATGTATACAGTGAGTGGTAGGGGGAGAAATCCAAAATCTATTCATTAGCGTAACACAGCTGTTGGGAAGTGGGCCTGGTGAAGTGGAGTGCTCGGGGTGGAGGCAAGTTGGGTCTGGTTTAGGTGACATGGTGATATGGTCCTAAGGTTTCCCAGGAAGGCTTCCAGGGTTCCAATCACATGGACAGCATGTAGCAGCAGCAGGTCCTGGCCACAGAGTTTAGATCTTTGTCTTCCAAGCAGTTTACCTGTTTAAAGGAAGCAGGACTGTAGTTCCCAGGGAGTACATACTGGGAAGGACTAGAAATTTATGCCTTGGGATAATACAGTAGCTGTTATTAATATTGCAAATTGGGTCTAGTGATTGTTAACAGAGCTGCCAGGGGAAAATGGTATGGAATTGGAGCTGGAGGAAAAGAGAAATGTAAAGATGGAGGTGAAGAGGGGTAGATAACATATTCCTCTAAAAAGGTCACTCACCAAATTTCTGATATTTTGTTGTATCAGAACAACAGTATATGTGTCAGTATATGGAAAATATTACATTGGCTTATCCCCATCACTGCCTTTTCTTTTTGTCCTAATGCTTCTGTCTTTAGTGATGTAAAAAAAATGGACCTATGAAAAATGACTTACAGAGTTCTTTGATTACTAATGATCTGTTGATAAATTTTGAATGCCATGTAAAACTCACCTAGTTACAGCATAATTTTGAAAGTCACTTAAGGTGTTCATGTCTAAATAAGTGAATGAATGAATGAGACTTATGGTAGTATTTTCTATACCTATATGAATTATTATTTCCATATCAACAGCTTACTTTTGTCTTTTCCAGGGATTTTTTCAATTAATGTGCAGTAAAAGCTGCTGTGTTTATTTCCATAAAATTTGTTGGAAAAAGTTCAAGAATTTAAAATATCCAGGTGAAAATGATCAGGTATTTGTTTTTCCTTCAAAACTTTACAGCATTTCTTCCTTTATCCATCCCATTTCTTCCTGTTCACATTTTCTGCTTTTTTTCTCACTCTGTTTTTCTTTCCCTAATGTCTTTGATGCTCTTCTCCTCATTATTCTTTGTTCATCATCACCATTTATTAAACACATCTTTGCAGGGGATACTCTGCTAGTTGCTTTGGTTAGTAATTTCTATCAATTTGTTCCCTTCCTTTTAGAAGTTTATGCTCTTGAAAATAGAAATATTGTGGGATGCCTGAGTGGCTGAGTGAGTTAAGTGACTGTCTTTGGCTCAGGTCATGATCCTAAGGTCCTGGAATTGAGTCCCACGTCAGACTCCTTCCTCGGCAAGGAGCCTGCTTCTCCCTCTACCTGCCACTCCCCTTGCTTGTGCTCACATACTGTCTGATTAAAAAAAAAAGAAAAATTTAAAAAAATAGAAATATTGTGTGTATTCACATAAAGGACATAGAATCAAAGAATATAATTGCTAGACAAAAAAATGGAAAGGACTTATACAATTTTAAGGATAGTTTCTTTTTTAAGAGAGAAAAATAATGAATTTTATAGTCTTTAATCATATATTTGTAATTATTTATATTTACCTAAAGTGATATAACTAAATTAAATTCTTATGAAAGTAGAAATCCAAAGCCCAATTCTATATTGATTACTCTCTAGTGAGCTAATGGCCATAAATTGGGTTTATACTGTTTGGTTCTAGAGTGCTTATGTTGTGCAGACAACAGAAAACCTTTATAAAGCAATTGTGGCATAGTAGGAAGAGCACTGTATATAGAGTTGAGTGATCTGGGTTCAAGTCCAGATTGAGCCACTTACTATTTTATTTTATTTTTTTACATTAGGCTGGTGATTTAATCAGAGACTCAGTTTTCTAAACCATAAAGTGAGAATAGTACTACCTACTTCTTAAGATTGTGAGGATTACTAGATTAAACGTGAACTTGCACTGTACACTAAAAATCATTGTGTGAAGTGTTGTTAGTCATTTTTTTAAGCAACATGTGAATACTTTTCACTTTCTTTGATTGTTAGGGCAATCAATATAGCTCAACCTCAGAAAAAGAAGTACAAGAAAACTAAGTAACTTAACCAGGGGAAATAGCAAGTTCAGAACCAGAGAAAGGAGTCATCATTTTTATTATTTTCCCTGGAATCCTCATATATCTGATGGAAATTCAGTATTCCTTTTTACCCTTGCTTAATCAGTACATTTCAGTTGAAGTTGCTTTCCCTAGGGGCAGTGAATACATTTTGGGTTGTTTTTTGGTACTTGAAGACTTTGAAGTAGAAATGATGAAAGAGAAAAGTGTAATCATGCATTTTAAATAGGAAATCCATTGATACATGAAATGGACTATCTTTAAACAGCTAACTCTCAAATATTTATTCACATCTTTTGTTTTACCATCTAGCAACTTAAATCAGATTTGCACATTAGTGGGTTTTTTTCTATTTCTATTTTTATATTTTTTCTATTAGTATTTTTTATAATTTTTTTTATTATGTTAGTTACCATACAGTACATCATTAGTTTTTGATGTAGTGTTCCATGATTCATTGTTTGCATATAGCACTCCATGCTCCATGCAATACGTGCCCTCCTTAATACCCATCACTGGGCTCACCCATTCCCCCGCCCCCCTCCCCTCTAAAACCCTCAGTTTGATTCCCAGAGTCCATAGTCTCTCATGGTTCGTCTCACCCTGATTCCCCCACCCCTTCATTTTTCCCTTCCTTCTCCTAATGTCCTCCCTGCTATTCCTTATATTCCACAAATAAGTGAAACCATATGATAATTGTCTTTCTCTGTTTGACTTATTTCACTTAGCATAATCTCCTCCATTTCTATCTATATTGATGCAAATGTTGGTTATTTGTTTTTTCTATTGATAATTTTAGACCTTTAGTGGGAAAAAATGTTTGAAGGAAGGATGTACAGGTGACATGGTAAGGATGCTACAATGTGATGTACCTGGAATTGTTAAAATTTTGGTGAGTATCTTTTTCTTATTTTTTTGCTTTCTTTCACTGGAATGGTATTTTTTACTTCAAACAGATTTGAGAATCAATGGTATTCTAGTCATATTTTTTCTCTTTGATGATGACTGAGCTCTCTGACCTTCCTATTGCTTTTATTTCTCCAAAGTACTATTTATGTGGTCCTTAGGAATTAAAAAAAATTTTTTTTTTTAAATAAAGATACACAGGGGGGAGGGAGGGAGAGAGACAAAGCTGGCAATGGCTGTACCAATGAGGAAAGTCTGTCATAAACCAAGAATGATAATCTAATTCTGTGCCATCCAAGGTTAAAAATAATTTTAGACTTTCTGAACTTCTTTTAGTCTGAGCATCTTCCCATGAATATATCTGTAGAACATATTGTACCTGTTACATACTCAAATGGTATCCACTTAATTTTTTTTATTTAATGAAATATCTTGTTGAGTTTTCAGTATATAAGTAAATAGACCAAAATTAGAAATATGTATTCTTTCTTTCTTTACATATGTATATTTTTGTATTTCAGATTCAGCATTTAAATCCTATACTGATATATAATAGGATTGCTTTTTCAGATCAACTCTAGTTTGTTGTTTGGTTAGGATTGCTTATGGCTCACCTTGTTACTTCTGTTTTACGTGTTTTAAAGTCTTTATAGCTTCATTCTCACTGTCTTTTTTCAAATATTAAGGCTAAGAAGTAACACTAAAGAATTTTGAAAATTGAACTACTTTAGGGCTATTTTTTTTTTCCATCACTTGCAGTTTGAAGTTGTGAGAAAGGATGAATATATAACCATTGAAAATTTAGGAGCAAGGTAAGCTTGAAATAAAATATTCATTTTCCTGAGCATGTATATATTTTTCACTTGCTGCTTTTTTCTGTTTCTGTTCACTTGTTGGAGCTCCATTAATTTTAAAGATAGTATTAGCTGTATGAAAAAATTGTATTGGGTTGACATTTATTTCCCCCTCTCTCCCCACTTTGTAGACATTTAAATTCTAAAGTAAATAAGAGTAAATTAGGTGGATACTTTTCCCTTAAGTATGAAAATAATCCTTTCTTGAAAACACAACATATTTTTCTTAAAGTTATTTAAATTAGGTTGTTATGATATAAAAACTTTCTTCTAGCTTTCAAAACTCATCCAGGCCTCCAAGCTTGTCTGACAATTAGAATTGTCTTATTTCTTGGATGAGAAAACTATATTGCAGAGGAAGATACAGTATAAGCTGGGAACTCAAAGAGGTATACAGCATTATTGCTATTGAAATTAGAAATTTCGATATAAAATATTCTCCTAATTCTTTGATTCTCTTTTCTTCTATTGCAAGTGTAAATTTCTACCATTTTTCAGTCTACCAGGAATATGGCATTGATATCTAAGACATAAGTTTTCCTTCATGAGTTAATGAAAACCCAAGTCTTTACCTCTAGCACAGGTTCCACTCCTAAAATCTAGATCTATTATTGGTGTACTAAATAGCTCCACTTTTATTTTCCAAAAATATCTGTAATTCAGCATGCCCACAAATGGACTTGCAATCTTTCTTCCCAACACTGCTCTGTAATTTTTTAAAGTCCAGTCAATTCAGCTTCTTAAAAATGTTGTAAATGCCTCCTTACTTCTGCCCCTACATTTGCATTAAACTAAATGAAGTTATTATTTCTCACTTGGAATTCTGAAACAGCTTCTAAATGGCCTTTTTGTCCTTAGCCTTACCTTTCTTCACGTCTATTGTTTACATGGCCATCAAGAACACTTCTCAAAAATGAAAATTGAACTATATCACTTCTCTATTTAAAAATCTTTCAGAGGCTTCTCATTGTCTTAATTTAGTTCAGACTTCTTAGGTTGGCTCTTTAGACGACTTTGTCCCTGCTGCACTCACTAGTGTCCTCTCTCGTCATTCTTTTCTTACTATTTATGCACCAACTATACCAAGCTTCTTTTAATTCTTAGGTATGCCATCTATTTGACCTCCAGGCCTTGCTTGGATACTCTACTCCTTTGGCTTTGCCTGATTAAAATTTTTGGAAAGCCTTACTTACATTAGGTTAAGTGTATCTATCACGTGTTTCCTTTACTTCTTCTATTAAAAAATTTACTATTGATCCTGGAACAATATGGGGGTTGGGGTGCTGACCCTCCCTGCCCCCCACGGTCAAAAATTTGCATGTAATTTTTTTGATTCCCCCAAAACTTAACAGGCTACTAACAGCCTGTTGTTGACTAGAAGCCTTACTGATAGCATAAACAGCCAACTAACACATACTTTGTATATGTATTATATACTGTATTGTTAAAAAAAAGTAAGTTAGAAGAAAGAAAATGTTGTTAAGAAAATTGTAAGAAAGAGAAAATACATTTACAGTACTATACTGAATTTACCAAAAAAAAAAAAAATCATGTATAAGTTCAAACCCATGTTCAATTCAAAGGTCAACTTGTACTAAGTTTTATTATACTTTCTTGGCTATCTCCTCCATTTGACTGTAATCTCCTTGAAGGCAAGCACTTTATCTTGCTTACTAGTATATTCCTAGTGCATAACATAATGCCATATGGGTTCCTGACATATAGCTGGTACTCAATGAATACATGGCAGATAATAGAGGTTCTGAATTCCATTATTCTGCAATGGGTATGTTACTTTTATTTTGACAGTCAGTTAACTTGGATATGAACTGTGAACTCTTTTTTTGGGGGGTGGTAGTTCCAGTCTCAGTTTGGATCTTTTGCCTTCACCTGAGCTGCTTTGAGTCTGTTCCATACATGTGTGGTTTTGGCAGTCAGAGGTCTGGCTAGAAAAAATTGGGAATCTCTTCTCTGACTCTTTCCCTTTTGGGGTTCCCTCACTCTCTTCAGTAGCCGTGGTTCCCAGGCTTCAATTTTCTGGCTCCTGCAGTTGAGGAGACTTTTGTTTTCCACCAGGCTATACCTAGCCCCAGGCTAAAAGCTCTAAGATAGGTGAACTTACCAACATTTCATCCAGCCCTCTCCTCCTCTCCCCTGAGCATGTACTCTCTCAGCAGAGTTGGTCTTTTCTTTCTACTCTCCAGTGCCTCAGGGAGCTGCTTTTGGTAACCTGCCCAGGTTTTTTAGTTGTTTTCTGTGGGAGAATCCTCTCGTAACCGGATCTCAGTACCCAAACTGGAAGAGCTACTTCGTGGGGTTTTACGAATAACAGGATGGTTCTTTATTGTTATTAAAATATATATAAGGAAAAGCTCACAAAATACAAATGCAGAGTTTAACAGTTATCATAAAGCAAACACCCTGTATCCCCACCCAAGTTAATAGGATTTTGCCAGCACTGCCACTGCAGAAGCACTGTGCCTGTCTCCCCAACTCCTCATCTTCTCCCTAGGTAACTGTTATCCCGACCATCACAGTCATCCTTTTCTTGCTCTTCTTTATAAATGTGCCATTTATAAATGCATTTCTAAACACTGAAGTTCTTTTTGTAGGTCAGGTTTTTCAAGCTACAGTTTATATACAGTAAAATTAACTCTTTAGAAATAAACCTTTAAATGAATTTCTTTGTATACAGTTGGGTAACCACTACCATGATCAAGATACAGAATACTTTTATCTTCCCAAAAGTTTCCCCCAAATCTCTTTTGCAGTCATTCCCCTCTCCCAATATCTGTTCTGATAACATTGCTTTTTACTGTCCTTTAGTAGGACAGTATTCTGTATTCTGTATTCTGTGACTTGGTATTTAATCATTCCAATAGCCTTTTGCATCTGAACTTTTTCACTTAGCGTAATGCTTTTGAGATTCATCCATGTTATTGCATGTATCACTAGTTTATTTTTGTCTATTGCTGAGTAGTCTTCCATTGTATAGATGTACCACAACTTATTTATTCATTCAACAGTTGATGACATTTGAGTTGTTTCTGGTTGGGCTATTATGAATAAAGCCACTATAAATATTCACATATATACTCTTTGTATAGACATATGCTTTCATTTCTCTTGTGCAAATTCCTAGGAGCAAGAGTAGTGAGTCATATGGTATATGTTTAAGGTTAAAGAGACTAACTTCCAAATGGTTTTCAAAGCAGCTGTACATTTTATCGTTCTCACCAGCAATATTGGAGAGTTCTAGTTTGTCTGCAGGTGTGTAATGGTATATTATTGTGGTTTTAATTTGCATTTGCCTAATGACTAATGAAGTTGAATATCTTTTCATGTGTTTGCCACCCATATATCTTCTTTGATGAATTATCTATTCTAATTTTTTGCCCATTTTTTTCGTTGGATTGTTTGTCTTATTTTGAGGTATAAGATTTCTTTGTATGTTCCAGATAAAAGTTCTTTATCTAATATGTACTTTAAAAATATTTTATCCTAGCCCATGGAATGTCTTTATTTTCTATCTTTCAAAAAGCACAAATTAATAATTTCAGTGAAGTCTTATGTTTCTTTTATGCTTAATGCTTTTTGTGTTTTTAAGAAAAATTTTTCCACCCTCAAATCAAAAGATTTTCTCCTATATTTTTTCTAACAGTTTAAAAAGTTTTAGGTTTTACATTTAGATTTATAGTCCATTTTCAAGTTAATTTTTGCATATGGTGTGACATAAGGGTCAAGGTTCATTCTGTCACATCTATATACATATATGTGATCTATAGATTATATATATTGTCCCTCTGAACTCATTTTTGTGCTCCATTCATTTATCTGTCCATTTACCAATACCACACTATCTTCATTACTATGGCTTTGTATTATCTTATGAAATTAGGTGGTGTGAGTTCAACTTTGTTCTTATTTCTCAAAACTATTTTTTTCTGTTCTAGATCCTTTGCTATTTTATAATAAATCCAAGAAATACCTTATAAAATTTTTCAAACTTTTTGCTAGGATTTTGATTGGGATTATGTTGACTCTGTAGATCAATTTAGGAATGATTTGCTCTTAACAATATTGAGGCTTCCCATCCATAAACATGGACTATAATTTCATTTAATTATATCTTCTTTGATGTTGCACAGGAATGTTGTATAGTTTTCTGTGTACAGTCTCGTAAGTATTTTGTCAGATTGTCCCTATGTATTTGGTTTTTTTATGCTGTTGCAAATGATATTTTTAAAATTTTAATTTCTAGTTATTATATAGAATTGTGTATACTGAACATGTATTCTGTGACTTGGTATTTAATCATTCCAATAGCATTTTGTAGATTCTTTGAGGTTTTCTACAGATGATCATATCATCTGTGGCTAAAGACAACTTTATTTCTTTTTTCCAATTTATATACTTTGTGTTTATTTTTCTTACTGCACTGGTTAGGTCCTCTGGTACAATGTTAAATACAAGTGGTGAGAGTAGACATCGTTGCCTTTTCTAGATCTTAGAAGACCACTTTTTTCCATTTAGTATGTTGTTAGCTGTAGATTATAGTTGAGCTTTTTTTAGGTTGAAGAAATTCTTTTGTTTTCCTAGTTTTCTGAAAATTTTGATCATGAATGGGTATTGAATTAATGCTTCTCTGCATGTGTTGAGATGGTCATATGGTTTTCTTGGTTTTCTTATTCTTTAATTTGTTAATATGCTGAATTACATTCACTTATTTTGAAATGCTGTTATCAGACCAGATTGGGCACCAACCTTGCTTTCCTGGGATAAATAACAGTTGGTCATGATCTATTTATTTTTTCCTTATTGCTGCTGGGTTTTTTTCCTATAAGTCTTAAAAATAAAAAAACTTAAGATTTATATATTAGAGTGTGCATGAGCCCGGGGGCGGGGGGCGGGGAGGGAAGGAAGGGTTGGGTGGAGAGGCAGTGGGAGAGGGAGAGAATCTCAAGCCGACTCCCTGCTGAGTGCGGAGCCCAAACAGGAGTTGATCCCAGGACCCTGAGATAATGACCTGAGATGAAATCAAGAGTTGGACATTTAACCGACTGAGTCACCCAGGTGCCCCTTTCCTAGCTTTCTAAAGATATGACATTATATAAGTTTAAAGTATACAAAGTGATTTGATATACGTATATGTATTGTGAAATGATTACCACAGTAAGGTTAGTTAACTGTGTGAGGTGATAGATGTGTTAACATTTTTCATGTGTGTTTGTGATGAGAACTTTTAAGATCGACTTTCTAGGGCACCTGGGTGGCTCCAGTCAGTTGAGCATCAGACTCCTGGTTTCGGCTGGGGTTTTGATCTCAGGGTCGTGAGATCAAGGCCCATGTTGGGCTCTGTGACTAGCGTGGAATCTGCTGGAGATTCTCCCTCTCTGCTTCTCCCCCTGCTTACATGTGTGCTCTCTCTCTCCCTAGAATTAGTAAAATCTTTAAAAAAAAAAAAAAGGTCTTTCTTAGCAACTTTCGAGTATACAAACAGTATGGTTAACTATAGTCACTGTGCTGTACACTGGAATTGGATCCCCATTTTGCACCCTTTGACCCCCTTACTCATTTTCCCCATACCCTCATCCCTGGCAACCACTATTTCACTTCCTGTTTTTGTGAATTTGGGGGTTTTTAGCTCCCATATATATGTGATATCATGTAGTATTTGGCTTTCTCTGTCTGGCTTATTTCACTTAGCATAATGCTCTCCATATTCATCCATGTGGTCACAAATGGCTGGATTTCCTTCTTTTTTATAGCTGAATAATATTCCTGTGTGTGTGGGTATAAATCATATTTTGTTTATTCATCCACGTTAGACATTTAGTAGTTTTCATGTCTTGGCTATTGTAAATAATACTGCAGTGAACATGGGGATATAGGTATCTCTTCAAGCTAGAGATTTCATTTCCTTTGGATATATAATGTATACCCAAAAGTGGGATTGCTGGATCACATTCTGTTTTTAATTTTTTGAGGACTCTCCATACTGTTTCCCCTAGTGGCTGTATCAATTTACATTCCCACCAAAGGGGTTCCTGTTTCTCCCTGTCCTGGCCAACACTCATTATCTTTTGTGTTTTTGATGATAGCTAATCTTATCAGGTGTGAGGTGATCTCTCATTGTAGTTTTGATTTGTATTTTCTGGATGATTAGTGATGTTGAGCATCTTTTCATGTACCTGTTAGTCATTTTTATCTTCTTTGGATTAATATATGAATGGTGTATCTGTTTGCATTTATTTACCTCAACCTGTATATGTCTGTATTTAAAGAGAGTTTTTATAGACAGCATAGGTCTTGCTTCTTTATATCCAACTTGACAGTGTCTGTTGCTAAATTGGAATGTGTATTCCATATAAATTTGCTGTAGTTATTGATACTTTTTTATGCTTACCTGTATATTATTTGTGTGATGCATTCTTAAAGTTTTTCCATTTCATTGCTATAATTTTATTGTAAGGCTGTACTACTTTAATTACACTGGTAGATATATGGGTTATTTCTGAGTTCTGGCTATAACAAACAGTGCTATGGTGAACATGGCTGGACATGTCTCCAGATGTATATGTGCAGAAAGTTTTCCAGAATTTATACCTAGGAGTACAACTGGTAGGCCATCTGTCCATATCTTCAAATTTACTAGATTTTGCTGAACTGTTTCCCACAGTGGTTTTGCCAATTTACACTCCCACCACCAAAATTCCTTTTGCTCAGTATCTTCACCAGTACTTCAGACTGTTAGAGTTAAAAATGTTTCCAGTGTAGTGGTTGGTTGGCAGTGTTATGGTGCTGGAGATAAAAGAGTTAATGACAAGCATCACCAAAATCTCTGTCCTCATTAAACAAACATTCTGTGGTGGTATTGTCCCATTTTTGTTTGTTTTCTGTGGGAGATTTCATCTCAGTGCCAAGTCTCAAGTTTTTCATCTGTTTTTATGGCAACATTTATTTAGTGTTTCATCTATTTAATAAATTTTGCTACTTTTAACCTCATTTTTTTTCTAGTTATTTGTATTGCTGTTATGCTCGTTTCTTTGTTGCTGCCTTTTTTGTTGTTGTTGTTCTTTTTTAAATCACTAGTCATTGAATGAGTTGAATTTCCTTGGAATAGTGATTGGTAGAAAGATCTTATGTTGGAGGGGGGTCTAGAAGGAGTTACGGATTTGCTGGGTTTTTTTACAGTGTTTCTGCTGCCATACAGCCTTTTTACAAATAAGCTAGTCCCATGATTTTTTTTTCTTGGTATGAAATCTAGCAGATCTGCTTGTCTCATAATTCTAATGAAAATGACAGTGTGGGGTTGTCAAAACCCATTGGTGGGTTTTGTTTGTTCATTCCTTTTTCTCCTTTGTTTTTAAGTTTTTCCAGGAGAAGAAAGTGCTCACTTACTTAGCCATGCTGATGCCAGAAATCTTGATTGACTTTGGTATTAACTGTAACTTAATTTTTTTCTACTTGCAGTTATAAAAAGTTAATGTCTCTGAAAATCACTGATACTGATATAAGACCGAAGATCAGTTTAAAATTTAGTACAAAAGGTACTGTTTTATTCTTCTATGCCTCCTCTTAAAAACTATATTAAAAGTTTTGACTTGCTCTGTATCATGCCACTAATAACCATGTGTTTATGTTTATCATTCACTGGGCTTGGGTTTACACTAAGTAAGCATCACTTGGCATAGGCTGGAATTCACGGACAGAAATCAGCAGGTAAATGGGTCTTATATTACCTTGGCATCCTGTAGAGAAGTCTGCTAGGTCTGGTGTGTATAGCTGTGACTACACTACACACTGAGATTGGACTCCGGCAGGTGTTCCCTAGCAACATCTCCTCTCCTGTTGCATTCCCTGTTAATAGTTAGAGCTAAATGGAAGGCATGAAGATTTTGGGCTTAAGGCCATGTAGTCTAAACTTAGGTGCCAGTTGTTTAGGAGTATGCTAAGAAATGCCAGCCTCTCAGCACTTGGATACTTTAGGGCTCCTAGTCCCATGGAAGAATAGTTTGGTGTCAATCGTCCTTGTTAGGGGGAAATGAATGTTCTTGATCCCAGCCAGCGTCTTATTTGGCTGCCGAGAGAAAGCTCCTTGGGTCATTTGCTTTGTAACCTTGCTTGCCTCCATGGTGTATGTCAAGTATATCAAACCAGAATATTAGTTTTAAAATTTCTTGAAACATAGAATCATGAAGGATAAAATAATAAAGCTGCATTTTATGATAAATATGTATTTGGGTATTCATACAAAAAATACACCATCATATATCAAGTTCTTATTACTTTCTAATTCACCTCAGTCTACTTTCCTCCTTCGGAAGTGCTATTAAGCCAGAAAAATAAAAAGTGTTCATTCTCATGCTTTATTGCATTTCACTGATGAAATATCTTAATAAATTTAATAAACTTAGTCATTTATTTTTTGAGAGGGTAAGAACATCATCAGGTCAGTGTGTCTGAAACTTTAACATATATTTAAATCATCTGGTGATTTTGTTACGACGTAGGTGCCAATTCAGTAGCTCTGGGTTAGGGGCGGTGGCGGGAGGGATGCTAAGATTCTGCACTTCTAACAGGCTCCCGTAGCGATGCCACTGCTGGCCTGGGGACTACACTTTGCATAGTAAGGCATTAGGTCACTTTATGTTTTTTGAAATAGTTCTGTATTGTCTAATATGGTAGCCACTAGCCATATGCAGCTATTTAAATTAAGAAAAATTAGATATAATTCAAATTCAGTTCCTTTGTCAAAAAAGCAGCATTTCAGGTGTTCAGTGGCTAGCAGACCAAATCTAAAACATTTTTATCACAGAAAGTTCTACTGGACAGTGCTGATTAAAATAAAATATAGTTGCTTAAATAAAGTATAATTAAACACTGGCAGTTACCATTCTTGACAATCTTCAGAATTTTCAAAGGCCTAATATTTTTTATGCCATTTGGTTGCCAGAGCTCATTTACTTGAACAAAACCCTGGATGGTTGAAAGGCTTCTGTGGTGATTAGTCTTTGTGATTTCTTTTGCTTGGGAATATATTGTTTTTTTGTTGGGATTTTTTGACACCTAGACAGTTAGCAGCATGCTTGTTGAGCACTGGCTGTGGCAAAGCACTGTATTATACTTCATTCTTTTGGAATAGTCCCTGTCCTACAGGAGCTTAGGATGTAATACGAGAGACCACATAGAAAAAGAGCATTAATGTGGAATGTTTTGACTTCTCAAAATTCATTTTCAGATGAAATGCCTATCTTCAAACTTGATTATAATTATTTCTATCACCTGCTTCATATAATTATCATTTCTGGTACTGACATTGTCCGGCAAATATTTGATGAGGCTATGCCACCCCCTCTTTTGAAAAAAGAGCTTCTTATACACAAGAATGTGCTGGAACCCTACTACAACCATCTTTGGACCAATCACCCTATGGGTGGAGCATGGCATCTGCTTTATCCCCCAAACAAGGAGCTACCACAGTCCAAACAGTTTGACTTGTACCTCCTCTTAGCTCTCATAAAACATTTGAATGTATTCCCTGCACCCAAAAAAGGCTGGAATATGGAACCACCATCTTCTGATCTCTCTAAGTCTGCAGACATCTTGAGGCTGTGCAAATACAGGGATATCCTCCTTAGTGAGATTTTGATGAATGGTCTCACTGAGTCACAATTCAATTCAATTTGGAAAAAAGTTTCAGATATTCTTCTGCGCCTTGGGATGAAGCAAGAGGATATTGAGAAAGTGAAGGAGAATCCCATTGAGAATATCTCCCTCGATTACCATCAACTGTCCATCTACCTAGGCATACCAGTACCAGAAATCATCCAGAGGATGTTATCCTGCTATCAACAAGGTACAAAATAATTACTTACTTCAGCTGGTAAACCTTCACTGAGTAACTGCCATGTGTCAGACACAGTGCTAAGGGCAGGAGATTCAGTGTGCTCACATTCTTGGGAGCATAGACTCATCAAGAAACCAATAAAAATCATAGTGCTAGAGATGTTCCAGAATCCTACCCTAAGAGAGTCCAAAAAAGCTTTCTGGAGAGTGTAATATTTAAGGAATTCTTAAATGACATGTAAAAGTTAGCCCAGTGAAGAAGATGGAGAAGGACATTTCAGAAGGAAACAAGAACAAAGGTATAGAAACATAAAAATATATTGTAATGCAGGAACTAAAAAGTTTTGCCTTATTGAGATCAAAGGGGAAAGTTAATAAAGAAAATACATTCAAGAGGATTTCTCTTGACATGTCGAGGAGTTTTTGTTTTCAGAAAGGAACTGTTGAAGATTTTTAAGTAAAGGAGTTTTATCACTACTATAAAATTAAGGAAAACCATGGAATATAGGTACTGTGTTTCAAGGATACCCTTTTAGATACCAGGAGTGTATGTTTTCTCTTCCTTTCTAGCAGAACCATGACATTTAGTTTAAAAGTTTGGCAGCTATCCATTGGCCATGCCCATGGGTAATTTAAAAAAAAAAAAAAATCAAATAATGTTTATGCAAGTATCCAAGGTCAGCAGTAGCCATTCCCAGACATTGTCTCTTGATATGGGAAAGACTTCATATCTCCTCTTCCACATTCCTGGATAGCTTCTCATTTGTCGTCATGGGGAGTGGAGTTCAAGGCATGTCAGCATCACTGAAACCCGTACTATGCTATTCTGGGTTACTTTTCCTGGTCCCCAAGTTATTAGTTATAAGTATTACCTACTGAGCAACTGATGACCACACTGATGCTATGTAACCGTACAACTTACCAGATTTCCAGTAATTGTTGAACCGGTCCAGATTTTCTTCAGAGATAATTGCTAGGCCCCAATAATAGTGCTTTTACTAAGGCTCTGGGATACCATTGTTTTTTCCTGCTTAACCCTTAAGAGCTTTCTTTGAGCATAAAAGAAGAGAATGCTGACTTTGATGATATGAGAAAATCATGCAAGAATCCTTGACTTAAGCGACTTTTTTTTTTTACATTTACTTTATTGAGATTTTTAATAACAAACAAGAATAAAGGTAATATTTGAGAAATATTTGAGCACTAAATAAATTCAAAGCATTTTAAGCAGTTCTCACTTAGGTAGACCGAAAAACTTCAAGTCTCTTTAATAGAGGCTTTCCTAGTATCTTATATCTCTTTCCTAGTAGTTATTACAGTTGCTGTTTTCATTTGTTTGATTAATATCTACTGTTCCCGCTAAATCACTGCAAAGTTGTCTTACTTCTTCACCATTCAATATCTAGAGCCTAATAGGGCCTGATGCATTGTAGGTGCTTAAAAATTATTAATAGGCAAGAGAGAGGGAGGACTGATCAGGATAATTCATATTGCTAAAAAAAGCTCAAACTTTCAATGGAGGTTTGCTTCATAATTGACTATTATTACTTCATGACCTTAGACTTTTTAAATTATAAGAATGTGCTACTTGTTTTAAAGTGTTTATATTCTAGGCATTATCTATTATGAACTATCAAAATTTTGTTTTCCTTTTCTAAACAGGAGTTTATAACCTTTATGTTATAATCTAAAGATTATGCCTTGTTTAAACTGGATTAATGAGTGAAGCTAGTTGTTTTTACAGTTAGTTATAAAATTAATTGGTGCAGTGTAAAAATCTTCTGGCTCTTCTTAGTCCCAGTCAGATTTTTTTTGGTTGCATTTGCAATTGTACATCTTAAATTTTTTCTTTATGTATCATAGGAATTGCTCTACAGTCAATAACGGGCAGTCAACGTAAGTATGTTTAAAAACAAAATACCTAGATGACTTTTCAACTTGGGACAGCTAGGGGATACTTACAGGCGTTTTACTTGGTCAGATAAACTGTATGATAAACTATAATTGTTTGTTATAAGCTTGGAAAATCATGTGGTCAAATTACTACTGGTCAGCTGAATGTAGTATGAGCCTTTTTACTCTGCTTTGGTCTTAGTGCATGTGCTCCAGGATTTACCCAAGCATAGTTTGTTAACTTTTTTTTAACAACACTGGATACTTCAACAGGCAGAAATGTCTACCTGCTTGCTTTACCTGCTTGTATATGCTACTCTTTAGCTTATGTAGCTTTGATCTGGTTAACTGTGCACTGTTCAACTATATACTCTTTTTGCCAGGTGGTATATTGCTGATTTTTTTAATTTCCATTTTTGTGCTCTTGTGGATTTTTTTTTTTAATGCAATTCATATTGTGCAAGTAAAATTGTACATAAAACAACACCATGGGTTTTGTTTGGAGTAAAATTATACTTAAACAATAAAAATGTTTAAGTTAAAAATAAAAAATGTTCATTATCCTAAAATTATACTAGTTTTAGTATTAATAGGGTCAATGTCAGGATCCTCAAAAACAGTATTTAGAGTCGACTTAAGTTCTGAATATCTAATATTTAGAGTCACTTAAGATAACAGTATTTACTGAAATTTAGAGTCTACTTAAGATAACAGTAAAGTATCAACATTTGGGTTTGTACTGATTGGTTCTAGGCTAGTATCTGTACCTATTTGGTCATTGATAAATGGGCATTTCATTTTCATCTAGTGATGGAACAGAGTAAGATGTCTTCTATTTCTGTTCCTGGGATGGTGTTTTATGGGGGGAGGGCTGAGGAGGAGGGATTTGTTTATAATAATGATGAGGCTAAAACTGTATGCATCCTGATTTTGAGTGTTTTGTTTTTAACATTTAGGTATTGAAATAGAAGAGTTACAGAATGAGGAAGAAGAACTAAGTCCACCCCTCATGGAGTACAATATAAATGTGAAATCAAACCCTGAAATACAGTTAGCAGAAATGAATAAAGATGGAGCGTCGATACCCAGTGAATCTTCAACAGAATCTATTAAAGATCTCCAGGAAGTATAAGCTCTCATTAATATTCAAATCAGAACTTAATCAGGGCCTTTAGTTTGTTGCATGTGCTGTCCTTACAGTATCCCAGATGATCTTAGTTTATGTTTACCATAGTGTTTACACAGAGCTTGAATTGGAATGGTTCTTTCCCTAGTACTTCCAAAATCTTTCCTGCCTTAAACATTTATTTTGCCAGCATTTACTGAACACTTGTTATGTGCCAGGCACTATGCTAGATTTCTGAACATGTTTCTTCATCCTGAGTGATGGGAAGTTAATAGAAAATAGAAGAAAGCATAATGGGGAATAGAAGAGAGAAAGAAGAAAACAGGGATATTTCAATGCCATTTGCACAGGAATAGAATTAAAATCATGCAGATGGAATCTCTGTATTTCTTTAACAGTTATTATATGGTCACTAAGTTATTCCCAGACTTAATTTTTCCTCTTATGGACTTGAATATGTTGATTTTTTTTAAAGTCCCTTCCTCCTTCATTGTTCATGCATGCACATATGCAAATGAGGATCTGTGAGGTTTTTTCTATAGCCTATTCATTGATATGTTATTCCTTTATAGATCAATGATTTTTTCAAGAGCAGAAGACTGAGATTAAAATCAAAGTGAAAATGAAAATAATTTTCTATAGAATCTAGGAAGAAAATGTGATGTATAATATTAGAAGATAAAAGATTTCCGTGGTTAGAGGAAATATATTTTACAAAATAACTTATTGTGCAGTTTGAATTGCATATTAATTGATTTATTTCTTGTCAGGTTAAGAGTAAACCAAAGAAAAAGAAAAAGACTAAGAATAAAAAGGTAAGTGACTGCATTAGCATTATAATAGAGGGATGTCTAATTATGAACAGTTAGATTTAATAACATGGATTCACTGTTAGAACTTAAAATTAATTCAAGTAGACATATAGCATAAATTACTTACAAATGTCAATAGTTTATTGAATATGTGGCTATAGAGAAGTCTATATATATTAGATCCTGAATGATTTAAACTCGCAGTGTATCCTACTTCACTTCCCTAAATCACAATTATACATTTAAATATACAAATGAGAAACTTGAAGTAGTTATTTGGAAATCTCATTAATTTCTGCATACCACTCTCATTTAAAAAATGCCTACTCAGTGTTTGAAAAACAGCTTCTCATCATATTTCTAGTGATATATTCAGAAGCATTTTTCAAAACCTTAAGAAATCTTGATTTTCTTCTTTGTGTCCAAGGCTCTCACCACTGCAGTAATGTACAAAAATGGTACAAATTCAAGAAGCTTCATTCATTCCTTTTGTTTTGCAGTTACAAAATAAACAACTTCTTGTTACTATCTATAACAGTTTTAGCAAAAAGTCTCTTAATTAGCTTGGAAAATTACAAAGGAAGGTTGAGTCTTGTTTTGTTTTTGACTTAATTTTTTATTTACTATGACTGTATTTCTGGAGCAATTTTGTTGCTGTTCAGAACAAAATTGAAGGGAAGGTACAGAGATTTTTCCATATATCTCTGGTCCCCACACATGAATAGCTTCCTCCATTATCAGCATCCCCCAGCAGAGTGGTACATTTGTTACAATTGGTTAACCTACATTGACATATCATAATCACCCAAAGTTCATTTACATTTTGGTTTACTCTTGATGTTTGTAGATTCCTATGGATTTGGACTCAAGAGTTTTGTTTTTTTGTTTTTTGTTTTTATCAAGCATAGAGCTAACCATTATGCTTTGCAAACTTTATGGTGGAAAAAAAAAAAAGTTTTATTTTCTGGCCTGAAACATACACTTAAAATCTAGATGTACTCTGTAGATTATATTATAAACTCAGAATATTTGCCCAACTACAATCAGGTAAGCCCATGTTATCTAGTCTTTTGGAAGCATACACAAATTTTAATCATAAATGAAATTTAACACAATGAAGGGAAAGTTACAGAACACTTAGGTGAAGGATAAAATAAAGGTTATTTATGCTCTGATCAATAAAATATCAGTATCATTTTTCATATTTATCATAACCATCATTTATTATAACTTACCATTTCATTTAAAAGTTATTTTAAAAATTAAGTTATGTTTTTAAAAGATGAATAAGAAGACTTACTTTTAGGCAATTCTTGTATGACAAAACACAACCTGGTCCATTATTTTAGCTGACATTTTTAAATTTTTGCCAAACATTAGTAAATCCCAGGTCTAATACTACATAAAGCTGGCCAAGTAAATACACAGTTGTCAGACCAAAGGGATATAGTTTGTGTCTTCCAAAAAGGTATATAGTTTTCTTCCAAAAAATTAAAATATGGTTACTCAGATTCTCAATTTTAGTTCAGTGGAAAGTCCCACTTTTATGTCAAATTGAAATTAAACAGGGAATAAACACAATTGGAAATAAATGTAAACACAGCTCAAAACTTCACATGCTAGTATTATTGAAAATGTCTTACTAAATGTCAGAAAGTTTTTTGTTATTTTTTACAACAACCTAAGTTTTTTTTCCAATTTATTTTATTAGAAGAAGTTGAGATACTTTGAAGATAATTTTATCAAGATAAGATTTGGACATTAGAAGAGAGATCTTACATCTTTTTAATCTAAATTTTAAAGTATAGGACCTAAGAATGCTGAAATTTTTGCATATGACTATTTCACATACAATAATCCTATTATACTTTGTTATTGTAGGTACAAAGAATTGTGTGGTTATAATATAAGCAACCAGTTGTAAAAAGCTTAAGTCAATCACATTCTCTAATCAGCAGTTTTCCTCATGAAAAATTCTAGCATACAGAAATTAACTTGTGTTGTACAGAATAAGAACAAAGTCCCTATGAATGATGTTGTGTCCTCTGTTAATAGGTGTTCTGCAATATCTTTACCTAACATTAGTTGAAGTCCTACAAAGATCTATCAGGGACTCTGGAAGAATATGATGAAAAAGTAAAATTTGTATAGCAAATAGAGGGAACACTAGTGATAACTTGTAACTAGTAGATAGATTTTGTAGTTACTCTTTCTTCATTTAGGAATTTCGTATTCAGCTTCTAATATATCCAAATTATAAATAGCTCTTTTGGGAGTTAATTAGGTCCTCCTTCCTACTCCCACTTCCCACCCAGGGGAATTAAGGGTTAAGAATAGAAAAGGGAGATAAAGCAGATGGCAGAAGAATAGAAGGCTTTGTGATGAAGCCTTTGGGAAAAAAAGGAAACATGGCAGGAAATAAATCTAGCCCTTCAAATTGGGTGTGCTCTCTACAGAAGGGAAGTTGCTGAGATGCATGTAGAACAGGCTAATGCTTGTGTTGACAAGAAGTTGTTATAAGAGAGCTAAAAAGTTTCAGAAACTATTCAGCTATACCCGGTGTTCATTATTAACAACCAGATGTCTTTCCGGTCAGTTATTCAGGTAAACTGGAACAAAGGTAGGAGTTGATAATTCTAAATCATAGAATCAGATTGGTGCTGGACATTGATCAGACACTGAAATGCAAAAATCCATTTAGTATATAGAAATAAACAAAACAAATTTGTAAGTACATCATGGAATCTGGGGAAGAAGACCCTGAAGTTTCTTGTAAATAAGAGGTGGTAGTAGAAGTTAATACTCTAACTTATATAAAAGTAATTAATACTCTTAATAGAAGGGTAATGTATAAAAGTAATTAATACTCTTAATTAGTATGTGCTGAGTGTCATTGATACTACCTGTATGTAGTATGTTGCCTTTTTGGTTTTACTTTAATGAACTTAAAATTTAGGGTTTTTTAACATTTCCTTCTAATTGTGATCTCCCTGACACTTCTTTTTCTATAAGATTTCTTAATATATCAGTCTGCTTTTACCTTATGTGTAGATTTTCAAGAACTCTTGTAGTTAGTAGTATTCCATAAAGGAGAATTACACATATTCTGCCCCAAGATTATCAGTAGGTGCAAACTCAGCCCCAGTACATATTTCCAATATCTGAATCAATAATTTTTAAGTTGTCTCATGACTCAGTGGTAGATTACAAAATCAATTTAGTGGGTCACAACTACCATTTTATAAAATAAATAGAATTAGTAGGAATAAAAAAAAGCTTCAGAATTCATCACATAGTGTCTTAGTTCAGGCAGCTATAACAAACTACCATGGACTGGGTGGTTTAAGCAACAAACATTTATTTATTTTTCCCAGTTTTAGAGGCTGGGAAGTCCAAGATCAGGGTGCCAGCAGATTTGGTGTCTGGTGAGGACCCTCTTAGTTTGCAGATGGCTAACTTTTTGCTGTATCATTACATGGTGGAGAGAAAGAGCACACACGAGAGCAAGAGATCTAGCTCTGGGGTCTTTTATAAGGGCGCTCATTCCATCATGAGGACTGCAGAGCATCATCTAAACCTAATTACTTTCCAGTGGCCCTACCTCCAATTACCATCACATTGGGGAATTAGGGTTTCAGCATATGAATTTGGGAGAGGCACAAACGTGCAGTCCATATAACACATACTATGGGTAAAGTTTATTTAGTGGAACTTAAATTTCAGTTTTATACTTACGTACAAAGATCTGTATATAAGTGCATTTACATCATAACGTAAAATGTATTTCTTATTCTGATTGTGGTCAAAAAGTTTGAGAAACACTGATCTAAATCTATGTTGTACAGACAAGTTGATATTACTATGCTGTACAGACAAGTTGATATAGATTACTAATTCTTGATGCTGTTTTTTCAGAATAAGGAATCAAAAGAAGAACAAGTGTAAGTATTGGTTTAATTTTTCATTTTTTCTTACTATTTTCAAAGTGTGCTTTGCCGGTATGACACAGCCTTGCCTTGAAAAGTGTTCTAAAAGAAGAAGGTACAATCCCTTGTCTTAATAACTTGTCACTTTTTAACAGAGTGATAAAAAGTAAATTATCATTTACTTTGGGAGAATAGAATCTGTCACTGTTTTTATATTAAGGCTACTCAAGAGTCACCCAGTACTAACTGCTTTTTTATTCAAAGACTAATTTGGATCCAGCATAAAATCTTTTAAAATATAGTCTAGGTTGTGGTTAGCCAAATCTAACTTAGGTAAGATTTAACCTTAAAGAACAGATCATTGTTTGTCCTAATGACCTCTTTTATGGAAGAGTTTGTTTTGATTTGGTTTGTTTAACCCACAGCTTGTTGTTTTTAATCCCAATTGTTAACTATGAATTTTGAACCTTTACTGGCAACCTTTTAATGTCTGAAGATCACTGTTATTCGTTCAATTATGTGATTGATGACAATGCAGTAGAGGATGGAAGTAGGGGAGACAGTAATGAAGAGATTCATTATACCCACCAAAAAGTTTGTTAATTGAAAATCGGTAACTTTAGAGAACTCACTGTGAGGACATAAGTTATTAAGAAATCTTTAAAATGGTAGCAAGAACATATTTTAACTTTAAAGTCATTACTTGTAGTTGATATTTTCTCACTGATAATGGCGTGATCTACTTGGTAAGTAAATGGTTCATCATCCAAGATGGGTTTTCATGTTCTCTGTCAAGTCAGTAAGTTGAGCAAAACAATACTAGAGCAATAGTTTTTTGATTTTGGCTTTTTTTCAAGCCAGGTCTAGGTGCCATAAAAATAATTTACTGAAGAGTGAAACAGTGCTATCAATCATTTTGCTTATTTTACCTACAGTGTAGACCCAAACCTAGGTGATCATCAGATTACCCAGGGACCTTTGTTTTCATATGAGGATTTTCAAATATGTATAAAAGTAAAGAGAATAATATGTATCTACATTAATATATGTAACTGTCATCCCGATTCAACAATTACACTGTTTTTCCATGTTTGCTTCATTCTTCCCTTAACATTTTCTTCCTTGTTGAAGTGTTTTCAGTCCTAAATTTCATGTAATTTTACCTCTACATGCTTCAGTTTGCATCTCTTACTGATAGGAACATTTTCCTATATTATCACAATGCTATTATTAAACTTTAAAAATTTAGGAATAATCTTCTGGAGCTTTTCAAAAATACAAATTCTTCTATGTACTTAGAGTTGTCAGGGTACCTGCAAAAATAATAATTAAAAAAAAACTCTTCAGATAATTTGAAAAATTAATTGGGTTTGGGAACCAGTGGTCTACACAAGCAGTTGATTTCATTGGACTTTCCAAAATGTTTGAGTCATTCTAGAATACCTTAGTGATACCTAATGACTATTTTACAGTGTTTTACAAGTTACTGTGCAAGCATTAGATGCCATTGTTTTCTAGGTCTCCGTGCCTAAAAGAAGTAATAATGCACCCTAGAGTTATGTATTTTCTTTCTATTCACTAATCAAGTCATTTATGTCATGTTACAAGTAAAAGTACTATTTATTGTTACCATTTAATGAGAGTAAGAAGGAAATTTATAAATAGTAGGCCAATTTGAAAGGATAGTAGCATGCATTTAAATTTTTAGACATGGGTATAGAAATGATTTGTCATTGCACTTACAGTATTTTCATTATTTTTTTAGTGGTTTTCTAGTTACTAAAATCCATGTTATCACTGCAGTTTCTTTTTTTTAAGTCCTATTACCAAAGAAACCTCCATTTTTAAATCTACTTTATGTTGCTATTTGCAGCCCTCTATCTAAATGTACACTGGACCTAAGCAATGAAATTGATTAAACCAACCTACTTGTCAAGAATGCTGAGATGATAAAATAATATAGCAGATGTGATGCTTATCAATATTTCCCAAAGTATTGTTCCCCTAAAAGCAACTGGTGTTATTAAATTTGAAAAATAAATTCCATGGTCTCATAATTCTTGAAAACACTAGGATGAACAGAATAGTACCTCGATTAAGTGCTATTCCATATATGCTAAATAAATTCATTATGAATTGTCAAGAGAAATACACAATATGAGCACCGTTTAAACTTTCTTTGGCCATGAACCCTTCTGATGCTGAACATTTCATGAGACCAATACAGTATTAACTTGGGAAGAATGGCTTAGATGAAAAACACTCAACCATTATAAAAAATTACACTGATTATGTCACCACCATAGCCCAACTATGATAGGAAAGGAAGAGCAGTTGAAGAAAGAGCAAGCAAATCAACACCCAGTCAGTGGATTTATGAAAGATGATGCAAGTGATATTCAAGAGGATTCTGCAACTGAAGACAAGTTCTATAGCCTGGATGAATTGCATATTCTGGACATGATAGAGCAGGTAAGCCTGATCGGAAAGGGTACAGCCCTGCCTTCCTTCTTCCAGAAACAGTTATTAACCTTTGGTTTTGCCATGACTGTTTGAACAGCATGTTAGCCTAGTGGTCTGTGCTGTATTTGTGAGGAGCAAATAAAAACAGGAAGAGGGAGGGACAGGATTGGTAGAGGGGAAAAGAACCTTAGGAGCTGAAATTTTTCTCTTTAGCCCTCAAACTATTTCCTGGCTTTAATTATTAGGCAGTGTTGATTACAAATGTGTTCCTTATGAAAGGTTTTCAAATACCACAAGGGAAAAAAAACTTGGCTTAATCCCATTGATTTAATTTTGAGAAAAAGTTTTATAAAACAAAGGTACTTTCATTTTTAAAAAATTAAACTGGTTGTAGACATGATATGTCTACAAAAATATTAATGTACAACAGTGTTTTGTTTTGTTTTCCTTTAGTTCCTTTACTAGTAGTAGTCACTTTGGGAATGATGTACCTATATGTGAAAGTGATTTAAGTGCTCAGTAGAACACTAAATCAGACAAAGCATATGACTTTTTTAAAATCACTTGATTTAAATGAGAATTCTGTACTAAGGTAATTTAACGATAATTTCATGAAAAGGTAATTTAATGATAACCTGTTCCATAGTATGTAGGAATATTGATTGTCTAAGGGTACATTTAGTAAAAATGATTCCCTGGCTGATAATTGTCATATCTCCTTCTCTCTTTCCAATTATAATAATAGAATACTTATATTTTAACTAAAATCACAGTCTCAGCTTTGGATGTCAGACTAAAGTTTAAATTTGGGGCCTTTGGTTTTCATTCAATAGTTACGAGAGCTCCAAAATAAAAATACACACATTTTGGAAAATGTTTATGCCCTCATTTATTCAAAAAACATTTAGCACTTTTTTGTCAAGAGCTATGCTAAGACATGGTCCCTGTGATCATAGTGTTTACAATCCAGTGGAGAAGTTGAATATTAAGCTAAGGTGTTACTGAGTAATAATTAAGTGTTTGGGCACTTCAGGCTGCCTGAGTTAGAATTCTGGCTTCTCCAGTTTCTGTGTAACCTTGGTAAGTTACTTAACTCAGTTTTGTCATCTCTAAAATGGGAATAAGTGCCTACCTTATACGGTTTTTACGACAATAAAGGCATTACCAAAAAAAGCTTAAAAATATGGTAAGCATGCACGTAATGTTACCCAGTAGTAGTAGCTGTAGACAAGTAACTGTGGGATTGTTTAGTGATTGCTGTAATTGGGGAGAGGTGGGTTTATCTGCACTAATTGGAGAAGTGATGTTTGCATTGAGACATAAAGCATGAGTAGGAGTTAAATGGCAACTTTAAATCCCCTTTAACTAAAGAATTAGTGTTTTTTTTTTAGAGGAAAATAAGGCATGCATATTCCATTTGCTCATTAGGGCTCAACCAGTAAAGTAACTGCAGAATATGGAGAAACTGAGAAGGAAAAGCTTGCTCGGCAGCGGCAGCTATATAAATTGCACTATCAATGTGAAGTAAGTACTTTTGCCATTCTATCTGAAGCCAGTAAGAAGTAGTTGAAATGTTCAATTTAATGGTAGTTTCCTTTTTTTGAAGAACCCATTTTTTTTCTTTTAATATATGGTGACTTGAACAGAATTAACAATGAAGTAATATTTTTCATTGATCAGGATTTCAAAAGACAGTTGAAAACAGTGACTTTTCGGTGGCAAGAAAACCAAATGCAGATTAAGAAGAAAGACAAAATCATTGCATCTCTGAACCAACAGGTGGCTTTTGGAATCAATAAGGTATCCAAGTAAGTGCAAATTTGTTGATAACAGGAAATTCTGGATTTGCTCCTTAATGAACACGATCCTTAAACGATAATCCCTGTGTAGCCACTAGGTGGCATTGTGACTACACACTAGGAACTGACGATTTACAGGCCTGCACTTGCTTAAAAATCCAAGCCAGCTGGATTGAGAAATAAGCAAGAGCTCACTCTATATATCAAGCTTTATATGTATTGGCTGAACAAGTGTGATTATAATAGAATTACATGAGAAATAGAATTAACTTTCAGGTCATGATTCTAATTTTTAAAAATATGACCAATGATTTGCTGTTTCTTTATGGCATATAATGAATACGTTCCTCAGAGACACCCATAAAATCACTTGAATGCTTTTTTGTATTGGTCTCAGAGTTTCTGTGTTCCAAGACTAAGAGATTAAAAATGAATCAAATTCCTGAAGACTCTTCCCTCCCAACATTCCCTTAACAATCTTAAGCATTAAATACCTAAGACTAAAAATTCTGACTTAATAGAGGAAAATGAGTGTCTTGCTTTATTCTTTTTGTACTAATAACTGTCTCCAATCATATCAGTTGAAATCATAACATGATTTGTAATACATTATTTTAATACATAGTAATGCTACAGGATGCCAGTTGTCCATGAAGTCTAATTTGAAATCTGTTAGTTCTTAGACTGCTAATAGGGTGAATAGACAGGTTCTAGAGAATATCTTAGAGTAAGGAGTCCACAATATCAATTATGAAATTAGAGAAATATCTGGCAAAGATTTAGGTCTCAAATTTTCTCCCATATATGATACCATCCAACCTTAAAGGAATGTTTTAGAAGAACTGGATGCCGTAGTGCTGGCAACATAATCTCAGTTAAAAACACTTTGGCTTAGCCCTGCTGGAGTTAGAGAGATCCTTCAAGTTCAAGGAGGTGAGGACCTAAGATGGCTTTGGCAAATCTAAGCTGGATACAGTCACTTAAGAATCCACACTTAAGGGTTCAAAACTTTGTCTTTTAGCTTGGAAGGCAATGACCAATCCATATGTATGTTGTATAATATCAGAAATCAGAAAAGTAATGCCATCCATGCAGATGAGCTGCTGCCTTTCTCCTTTACCATCTGAGGATATCCTTCAACTCTTATAGCTGACCTAGGCACCCTTTGTATGCTTGAGACTACAAACAGCATTTTAGGGGATGCATATGTCTTCATGCAAGGAGCGTTCACCAGACATTTATTAGGGGCCCATTATGTGAGAAGAATTATGTAAGGCACATACCAAGATACCAAGACATGTCAGACATTGTGAGCTAATGGAGAGTACAGATTAATTTGTTTAAAATTACTTAAAACAAAGGGACTTCTAGTTCTGCCAAGAAATAGTAGTAGTATTCCTTGCAAATCTTCCTACTTACAACTAAAACACCCTGGATATAACACAACAAACAAGCAGAGGAAGACTCTAAAAGGTAGAAGAAAATAGACTATCTCAAGACCTTGGTACTTGAGGAATGATATGGCAGTGACTTTTCTTATTGCCTCCCATATATCCTAGACAGGGTACTGCAGAAATCAACAACCTGGAACAGCCAGTAGGTAGAGAGGGGAAAGCTTCAAGAAAAGCTTGTTTTCTCTATCCAAAGGATCAGGAAAAGGAAGATATAACAACAGAAAGCCTTTTTGGCAGTATCCACCTACTCTAGTCAAGCTCCAGTGGTCCCATACCACCCCTTGGAAGCAAGCAGTGTGTTCCAACATGGCAGATAGCAGAAACCAGATTTCCTTGCTGGGGTGGTATCAGCAGTACTGAGCATGCAGCTGGTCTTCCATTCCCCACCAGGCAAAAGCAGGTAGTATTCTGGTTCCTCTGCCAGGATAGTGTCAGTGTGATCCAACAGCAAGCTAAGCCTCTACCTCTGCCCAGCATCAGTGAGACTTAGGGTAATCTGAGGTGGGACTGGTCAGTACTAGGTATCACCTCTACTCTCCTCATGGGGAGCTCAGCTGCCACCCCTGGGGCTAGTTGGCACTCTCTTTTCTCCCCTCTCCCCAGCTGGTGCCAGAGGGGCCCAACATGGACCTCCTGCTCTCCACCCTGTAGCCACAAAGCAATGTGAGTCAGCCCTGTGCTTTCTCTTTCCCTGGTGTCAGTAGGGCCCAACAGGAAGCTGATTTTACACTCTACTGAGAGGCAAAAAGCAGAGTGAGTTGGTGCCCCACTTTCTTGGGAAATGTCGGTGGGACCAGGGAGGTACTGACCTTCTACACCATTCATCTGCATTGTGACAGAGTGTCAGTGTGCGGTTTTGGTGGGATGTTGTTAACAGGGCTGAATGGAAAGCTAAACATACACACTCAGTCCTCACACTACACAGGGGGTCTTCCTGCTAAAAAAAAAAAAAAAAAATTCGGAGTCTCATAATATCCAAAATACCTAGGTATACAAAGAACTAGGACAATCACAACATGAAAGAGAAAGATAGTCAACAAAGGACAACTTTAAGATGATTCAGATTTGAGAACTGTCTGACAAAGATTTTAAAGCGACCATCATAACAGTGCTTCAGCAACAAAATTGAATTCTCTTTAAACAAATGAGAACCTAGGAAATCTTAGCAAAAAATGTTATAATAAAGGATGGAAATTATAAAACTGAAAAATACAATAACTGAAAATCTTGCTGGATATAATCACTAATAAATTAAAGATGACAGAGGATTGAACCAGTGAATTTGAAGACAGATCAAAAGACATTACCTAATCTGAACAGCAGAGAGGAGATAAGACTAGGGAAAAGATTTAAAAAAAAAAAAAAGGGACAGAGTCTCAGTGACCTGTGGGACAATCATAAAAGTTAAAATTCTTACTAGAATCTCAGGAGGAGAGAAGAGAGATGGGGCGGGGTGGTTATTAAAAGAAATGAGGTGAAATACATAAATTTACAAAATCAAGAAGCTGAGTGAATCCCAAATAGTATAAACCCAAAGAAGTCCATTCCAAGTCACATAACTAAACAGAAAGCTAAAGACAAAAAATCTTGAAAGAACCAGAGAAAAAGAAAACATGTGGGAACACAAATTCACATGACATCGAATTTCTCATCTGAGACCATGGAGGCCAGAAGGAATGGCACATTATTTAAGTACTGGAAGAAAAAACCTAAAAGAAAACAACAGAAAACAAGAATCTTGAATCCTATATCCAGCAAAAGTGTCCTTTAGAAAGAAGGAAATAAAGATGAGTCTCAGACAGGAAAAGGATAAGAATCTGTTGCTACCAAAGCTACCATTAAAGAATGGCTAAAAGAGGAGCGTCTGTCTTCGGCTCAGGCTCTGATCCCAGGGTCCTGGGATCGAGTCCCACATCAGGCTTCCTGGTCAGCGGGAAGCCTGCTTCTCTCTCTCCCACTCCCCCTGCTTGTGTTCGCTCTCTCGCTGTCTCTCTCTCTATCAAATAAATAAATAAAATCTTTAAAAGTAGAAAGGCTAAAAGGAAGATCTGTAAACATAAAGGAAATGATAATAGAAGCTTGGAACTTCAGAAAGGAAAGAACATCAGAATGAGTAAAGGGGGGGGTAAATAATAAGAGTCCATCCTGTTTCTCATTAATTTCTTAAATCATACTTGATGCTTGAATCAAAAATTATAATACCATCTCTTGTGGAGTTTAACATGTAGAGGAAATACAATTATATTTTAAAAGTGTAGAGGGTAAAGGGACCTATGTGAAAGTAGGGAAAATATCAATACCAGTAGACTATACATATTGTAATACCAAGTGCAACCACTAAGAAAGCTAAAGAGAGAGAAAGAGATACATTCGAATGCACTATAAATAAGTCAAGATGTAATCCTAAAAAATGTTCAAATAACCCACAAGACTGTAAGAAAAGAAAAACAGGAAACAAAAAAATAATGGCAAACTTAAGTCCTAACATCAATAATTACCTTACATGTAAATGGTTTAAATATATCAATTAAAAGACACTGGCAGAGCAGATTTCAAAAACAAAACAAAACTGTAATCCAACAATATGTTATTTACAAGAAACTTCAGTTTCATCAACATAGGTTGAAAATAAAAGGATGGTAAAATGTATACAATGTAAAAACATTTAAAAGGCAGGAATGGTTGTATTAATAACAGATAAAATGGACTTCAGAGCAAAAAACTACTGGAGACAAAGAGGGACGTTACATAATGATGACAGGATCAATCCACCAAGAAGACATAACAACCTAAAAGTGTATGTACCCAACAACAGAGCCTCAAAATATATGAAGCAAAACCTGATAGAACTATAAGGAGAAATAGAAAAACCTGCAGTTATAGTTGGTAATTTCAGCACTGTATTCTCAGTAATTTATAAAACTACTAGATAGAAAATCAGCAAAGATACAGAATTTCTGCAATCCATCAACCAACAGAATTTAATCAATATTTATAGGACATGTCACCAGATAACAGCAGAATACACATGCTTTCAAGTGGCCATAGAAAACCATGATAGAACATATCCTGGCCCATAAAACCAACAAATTTAAAAGCAATGAAAGCATGCAAAGCATATACTCAGATCAAAATGGAGTCAAACTAGAAATCAATACCAGAAAGATAACAGGAATATCTCCAAACTACACAGCACTTCTAATTAATCCATGGGTCAAAAAAGAGATTTGAAGGGAAATAAAAATGTTGAACTGAATTAACATTAAAATACAATGTATCAAAATTTGTGGGACACAGCTAAAGTAGTTCTTTGAAGATTTATAGCACTAACTGTACACATTTGAAAAGAGTTGAAAAATTCTCAATCTAATCTAAGCTCCCTCCTCAAGAATCCAGAGGAAAAAAAGCAAAATAATCTAAAAGAAGCAGATGGAATTAATAAAGGTTAGAAGTAATGAAATTGCAAACAGAAAAACAATGAAGAAAATCCATAAAACAGAGCTGTTTCTTTGAAAATATTAATAAAATTGACAGACCTCTACCAAAACAAACAAAAAGGAGATACATATACCACCTGATGGTATGAAATGAAATGAAAGAGTGATAACACAGCAGACTCTGCAGATAGAGAATTATGCTGAGTGAAAAAAGTCAATCCCCAAAGCTTATATACCATATGATTTCATTCCTATAACATTCTTGAGATGGCAAAATTTCAAAAATTTTAACATGACAAAATCATAAAAATGGAAAACAGATTAGTGATCCAAGGTTAGGAGGAGGAAATGGGAATGGGAGCAAAATGAGGTATTGTGATAAAACTGGTCAGTGTCTTGACTGTATCATTATCAACATCCTGGTTAATATATTATAGTTCTATAAGACATTAACATTGAGGGAACATGAGCAAAGGGTACATGGGATCTCTCTGTATTATTTCTTATACCTGCATATGAATCTATGATTATCTCAAAAGTTTAATGTTTTGTGTGTGTGTGTGTTTTGTTTTTTTTAAGTAAAGTTAATCCTTCAACATGGGTTTGAACTATGTGGGTCTGCTTATATGTAGATTTTTTGGATAAATATAGTACCATAAATGTATTTTTCTTTTATGATCTTAGTAATATTTTCTTTCACTTCGTTGTAAGAATACAGTATATAATACATAAAATAGACAAAACATATATTATTTGACTATATTATCAGTAAGGTTTCTTTCTGGTCAACAGTAAGCTATTAGTAGTTAAGCTTTTGGGGAATCAAAAGTTATATACAGATTTTCATCTGCATTTGCTGGAGGTAAGCATCAGTGTCCCTAACCCCTATGTTGTTCAACGCCAACTGTACATATAAATAACTGTCAAATGGCGCCATACTTAATAGGGATTTTGTAGGGTAAAAAGAGTACTGATGATTGTTGTGGCAAGGAAGAACTTCGATGAACACAATATTGAACCTTGCCTATGTAGGTTGAGATTGGAAAAAACACAGGGCATTTAGGCTGAGAGGAAACATGAGCAAGCATGGTGTGTGTTCTCATACAGCTTTTAAGCCTTTGTTCAATTCACTTGAACATGTCTCAAGAGTATATGATAAAAATGTAAATATTTTTAAATTGTAAAATGTTGATTTCTTTTACTTTATGGTGTTTATTAGGAAGCAGAAAAAAATTTTTTTTTCTTTGGCCTAGTTCAATGTCAGTCCTACAGTAAATGTTCAGTAAATGTTTGCCAATGATAATTGAAGAATTAACAAAGAAGATTTATATAATAGCAACATATTCTGAACAAATTACAATAAGCACTTAATAAATGTAAACTACTGTCAATAAAATTCATATAATAAACTTGGTAGCCAGCCAGAGTAAGCTTGAGAACTTAGATCTTTCAGAAAAGAATGTCTAATCCTATCCTCATGTTATTCAAGAGAAAAATAAGACTAAGGAGTTGTGACT
This sequence comes from Callorhinus ursinus, assembly GCF_003265705.2. Lineage (NCBI taxonomy): Eukaryota > Metazoa > Chordata > Mammalia > Carnivora > Otariidae > Callorhinus > Callorhinus ursinus. The sequence continues at coordinate 46,349,078 of NW_027397063.1, forward strand.
GCCTGAACATATATAGCTGTTTCCTACCCAAGCTGGATGATAAGAACTATGCCTACCTTATCCTCTGTTATTTAAGAATCCAGGCCTTCTGAATTCCCCACCGCCTCTTCAGCTCTTTATTTCCCACTCAAAACTATAGCCAGGTAAAATATTAAAGTAATGGAAGCATTCAAAGGAAAGGAGGATGTCAATTTAAAAAGTCTTACTACCTCCTTTTCAAATCTCTCTACATACTCCTGCATACCATAGTAACAAAGCTCGTCTTTCTTCTTTACTTGAGAACATGATCTCTTTTGTGTAGAAACAGACCTGTTTCTTTTCATTGCATTTTCAGTTCAATAAAACATTGATGAACAGACACTTCTCCAAAGAAGATATACAAACGGCTAACAGACACATGAAAAAAATGTTCATCATCATTAGCCATCAGGGAAATTCAAATCAAAACCACATTGAGATACCACCTTCCATCAGTTAGAATGGCAAAAATTGATAAGGCAAGAAACAACAAATGTTGGAGAGGTTGTGGAGAAAAGGGAACCCTCTTACACTGTTGGTGGGAATGCAAGTTGGTACAGCCACTTTGGAAAACAGTGTGGAAGTGCCTCAAAAAATTAAAAATAGAGCAACCCTATGACCCAAGAATTGCACTCTTGGGTATTTACCCCAAAGATACAGATGTAGTGAAAAGAAGGGCCATATGCACCCCAATGTTCATAGCAGCAATATACGCAATAGCCAAACTGTGGAAAGAGCCGAAATGCCCTTCAACAGACAAATGGATAAAGATGTGGTGGTATTTTTTTTTGGCTCCAAGGTTCACTGGGGTTTATTAAGGAGTGAAGAGGGAGGCCAGGAGTCCCCCAGCCACCCACGTTGCTCCTGGCATGTGAGAATCCCGCCTGGCTTCCTCTGTTTTGGACAGAGGCTGGCCATACAGGCAGGAGCTTCGAGGGGAGTGGGTAGGAGTTGGGAGTTGGGGGGATGTGCCTTCTGGCAGTCTCCCTCAGAGGATGATCTGGTTGGTGAAGCTGCGGCTCAATTCCTTGTGTGGCAGAACAATCAAATTCAGGATGAGCACCTCAGCAGGGATCCGGACACGGCAGCCTAGGATGGTGATGGCAGGCAGCAGCTTCCCATCCTTGAAGAGGCTCTCACTGTCCATGTGCGCTCAGGGGTTGTTGGGATTGGGGTCATTGGGGGTACCCTGCACACGGGCCCAGTGCCCCACAGTGCTCCCCCAGCCCACAATGGTGTGCAGAACACATGTGTGCTCCTGCAGTGTGGCCCCATGGAGGACGATGCTCTCGTGGAGCCGCACACCCTCGCCCACGGTCACCCCCCTCCCCAATGGAGACGTTGGGGCCCAGCACCGCCGACGGGACCACCTTAGCTGTGGGGTGGATGTAAACATTTCCTCGGATTTGTGGACCCCCGGGGGCATGCTTGGCCAGGCGTTCTGGGTGAGTGAGCTGGTACTGGCCCAGGTAGAGGCGGGAGGCATAGAGAGCTGAGCCTGCAGACTTGATCTGGCTCCAGATACCATCAGTGAGGTGGACGTAGATCTGGCCCTGCCCGGCCAGGACGGAGAACACATCCTGCTCCAGGCGGATGGTTCCTGCTCCTGGCCACAGGCCTGAAGAGTCCTCCAGTTGCCCATCCTGCTGGTTTTGCTGGAAGACATCCCGAAGGGGCTTCAGGGCTTCCAGGGAAAAGAGGTAGATGCCACAGTTGATGACGTCACTAACAGAGGTGCTAGGTTTCTCCACATAGTGCAGGACCTCGTGTGTCTGTGGGTTCTCTACAATGCAGCCGTAGTTGAGGGACTGTGGAATATTACTCAGCCATCAAAAAGGATGAATACCCAACTTTTACGTCAACATGGATGGGACTGGAGATGATGCTAAGTGAAATAAGTCAAGCAGAGAAAGTCAATTATCACATGGTTTCACTTATTTGTGGAACATAAGGAATAGCATGGAGGACATTAGGAGAAGGAAGGGAAAAGTGAAGGGGGGGAAATTGGAGGGTAGATGAACCATGAGAGACTGTGGACTCTGAGAAACAAACAGGATTTTAGAGGGGAGGGGGGTGGGGATATGGGTTAGCCCCATGATGGGTATTAAGGAGGGTACATATTGCATGGAGTACTGGGTGTTATACGAAAACAATGAATCATGGATCACTACATCAAAAACTAATGATGTATGGTGAACCTAACATAACAAAATTTAAAAAAAAATCCGTTTTAAATCTAAAAAAAAAAAAAACACTGATTGTCTCTATAGCTTCTAAGAAGCTTGGAGTAGAGGTGAGTGGGTAATCTCTGAAATCTAATAGTAAGCAATCTAGCCAACATTTAAAGTCATTGTTTTAAGGTTATCATTCCAATAATTTATATTAACTCAAATCCCTGTGTATCCCAAGTGTCTGAACATAGCAGAACTTAAAGAGAAATGTGCTTTTGCTGTAAACTTCTTCATGTTATAGCAAATTAATGGGTCAGTGTAAAAACTTAGTTGTGAGGAGATATATAGCAGCACAAGGAAGGAACATCAGAAATGGTTTGTGAACATATATCAAAGAAAAAGTATTACTTTGCACTTCTCTCAGTAGCTTTTTGCATATTAATTTTTAAACCAATCACAGGTTATGTTTTCTGATTTATATAAAGTTTTTAACCAGTCTTCCCATGATTAGGTCATGTCAGTGACTCCCCAGTTATAATTTACTATTTTAATTAAAATTCTTAATTGCACACAGCCTCATTACTTCTATATTTAATATCTGATTTCTTTCAGACCTTAACCCTTTAATAGTTTATATGACTTGATATAATAACTTTGTAAGAAAAGTTTTAAAGTTCTCAATCCTACCACAGGCCTAGGAAATCAGAACATACCATCTGTGTTTTCTTGTGGGTAAAGTACAAAGGACTAAAGACATTTTTGTGAGTCTTTGAACTGGGGATACAAGTTCTCTTTGGCTTCTAATTGATGGGGTTAGAACTTAGTACTTACCTTCTTGGGGAAGTCAGTAAATCAGACATCAGAAAAAAAAAAAAAGATAAATTCCAGAAGGACTAGGTATAGGAGACTAATTATTTTCAGGCTCAATATTTGTGGCCCCAAATGGTCATACTTAGTCCCTCCTCAGCTACAAGGGGAGCTGTTCTGACTGTATTAATGACAAATAATTTCTAATATTTATCACTTTTATCTTTCCTTAGATTACAGCGTCAGAGCCATGCTAAAGATAATGAAATCAAGAATCTTAAAGAGCAACTTTCCATGAAAAGGTACAAACTTAGCTATTGTTTTGGTTGAGTATACATCTCTAAAACTCTAGGTATATTCATTAAGCATGTTCTGGCCAGGGTAGGCATATAATTTATTATCCAAACTGGGATACTTTTGAGCATGAAATTGAGCATTAATAATTAGACTGGGATAACAGTTACAAACTGGAATTGTCCTAGGCAAATTGGTGGGAGGGTATGTTCACTTTAACTCTGGCCCTAGAAAACTGCTGGGAGAGATTAGATCAGCAAAGTTATGGTCCCACAACAAGCTAGGCAGGGACCATAGCTTATGTGTTCTTATCTCTTTGCCCTAATCAGTACTGCTAAGTGTGACTGATTTATGAAATTGGCTGAGTTTTATTCTGATTCACATATTTTTGCCTGTCGGTAATTTTTTAATAACTTTTTTTGAGATCTAATTCATATAGCATAAAACTCAGTGTGTTAAATTATACAATTCATTGGCTTTTAGGATATTCACAGAGGTATACAACCATCACCTCTGTCTGATTCCAGAACATTTTTATCACCCTAAAGAAATCCTGGTTCCATTAGAAGGCATTCCTCATTCTCCCCTCCCCTAGCTTCTGGCAATCATTGATTTATTATTTGTCCCAGTGGATTTGCTTATTCCAGACATTTCATATAAATGTAATCACATAAGTACCCTCTTGTGATTAACTTCTTACTATACTATATGTCCATATTGTAGCATATCTCAGTATGCATTCCTTTTTGTAGGTAAATAATATTCCATTGTATAAATACACCACAATTTATCTTTTCATCAGTTGATGGACATTTGATTTGTTTCCATTTTTTCACTATTATGAATAATGCTATTATGAACATTTGTAAGCATATTTTTGTATGAGCATAAAGTTTTCAGTTCTCTTGAGTATATACCTAAGCGTGGGATTGCTGAGACATGCAGTAAACTCTGTTTAACTTTTTGAGGAACTACCAAACTTTTCCAAGTGACTGCGCATCTTACAGTCCCACCAGCAATGGAGGTGGGTTCTGATTTCTCCACATCCTCACAAATACTTGTTGGATTACCTGTTTTTATTTTATCCATTGTAGTGGATGTGAAATAGTAGATCATTGTGGTTTTGATTTGCATTTTCCTAATGATTTATTATGTTGAACATCTTTTTGAGTACTTATTGGCTATTTGTGTATCTCCTTGGAGAAATGTCTATTCAAATCCTTTGGCCATTTTTTAAATTGGGTTCTTTGTCTTCTGTTGAGTTTTCAGAGTTCTATGCATGTGGATACAAGTCCTTTATCAGATACATGATTTGCAAATATTATCTTCTGTTCTGTGGGTTGTCTTTTTACTTTCTTGATGATATCCTTTAAAGCACAGAAGTTTTTAATTTTGATGGAGTCTAATTTATTTTTTTCTCTTGTTCTCATAAGCAATTATGCAACAGTATTCAATGGCATAATAAGTCCTCTTGGTTGAATTAATATATGTCCTTGAATATTTTTTTCCCTCAAGACACTCTGGCCATAGTGGTATTAATAATATATTGTTTTATCAAACTTCTCATCAATGTTTGTCAAGTATGCAAGCATCCAAGTGTTTCTAAGAAAACATTGAGGATAGCTTTTGTACAAGTCCCTATTACAATATTATATTTCCAATCAGTTGTTTCCTTTAAAGACATAATTTGGTTTGTATGCCCTGAAATTTGGGCCTCAGGTGTAGGAAGCTGAAATGGGATAGGAAAAAGAAAGACCTGATAGGTAACCTTTCTCTATAATGTCCTTCATAAATACTGTCCTTATCATCTCCCGCTCTCCTTTTTAAGCTGTAGGATTTGTTTTCATTCTAAGGTATTGAATGTGAGCTGAGATACTGAGATAACCAGTGCAACATTTTAATGCAGTAATTTAGCTTTAATGCAGTGAGGGCAGGGATGATAAAAACCTTTGTAGTTGCTCTTTTGGGGATACAGAAAGGCTTGTAGAAACTTTATGAGAAATTTGATGGTAATAGCTAACATTTGTTTAATACTTAATATGTACTAAACACAAAATGCTTTTATGTATATTATCTGAATGTGTTTTCGCAGCAGCTCTTTGAGGTCAGTAATACAGTGTTCTCCATTTTCACATGTAAAGAAACTAAGGTATAGAAAAGTTAAGGAACTTGCCCAAGGTTTCACATTTATTAAGTTTCAGAACTCAGATTCATCCTCAGACAACTTTATTTCAAAGCCAAGTTTTAAATCCTAGCCCTTACGTTGACAACTTTAAAACTATACTCTTGGTAGTAAAAGATAATAGTAAGGGTTAAGTAATGTCTTCTCTTGTTTTTATATGCTGTAAACTTTTACAAGAAATCATTTCTTACTCACTGAATAGCTTGAATCTTTCTCCCTCCTGAATAAGGTGGAAAAGTCTGTCCTTGCTGCAATGTTGCTGACTCTTTAATGATCATATATTCCAGATCTCAGTGGGAAATGGAGAAGCATAATCTGGAAAGCACAATTAAAACATACTTAAGCAAACTGAATGCAGAAACTAGCAGAGCTTTAACAGCTGAGGTAAAAAAAAAAAAGAGAGAAATGGGGTTGGGGAGGGAAGTTTTGCTTGTGTACTAGTATACTAAAGAATTGAAAAAAGACTGTTCTAAATGAACAGAAATAAGTCATCTTAGGACCAGCCAGAAGAACATAGCTTCAACTCTTGTGCTTTTTTGACTCATTGGAATTTTGTACATGATTACTTCAATGTTGATGATCTTATGTTGTTTTTCCCCAAATGACTTCAGGAAATTGGTCTGCTTCAGTATGTATAGCAAATACATACATTTTGGGAAAATTCTCATGAAGCCAGGTCACTAAGCCAAAATTCTAAGAATAACATTTTACTGCGGGAGATAACATCTCCTTTCTTTGTTACTTTCTACATAGATCTTCCCAAAGCACATACACATCATACACTACAATTTCAAAAACCAACTTACTTTCTAGATCCCCAGAATATCATCCAGTTTCTTCTAAGCTAACTTAGAACACCACAGCTAGGGTCTCTTCCAAAAGATACATGATTATCTTTATGTATGTAATTTTTACTTATAGATAACCAAACTTGATATACAGTAAGATTCAAATTTTTAGAGAGCTCACTAACATTAAAAGGATTATATAAACCTTCCCACATCTATCATGGGTAAGCTGTATTCTTGAGCAGAATGCTTGGGAATCCAGAGGTCAATATTCAAGGAATGATACCTGAACCAAAAATCCCTGGAGATTAGTAAAATGCAAGCTATAACTGAAAAACAAAACCCTCAGATTATGTTAAGAGCTCAAGTTTGTATATTTTGTGTCTCACTACTTTCTACTTCCACTATTAATTTTAGAAACACTTAATGCTGTCCAAGAATATACTCTCTTTTCAGCAAATATTGAGTGATTAGTGAGAAAAAACAGGCCAAGTGAGCATGCAACAGTAATGGTGCAGAATAAATTCCTGCTATGGGGAGACAGACTCGATGACCTCCCAAGGCCCATTTGGGTGGTCCTCCTGGCGTGGTCTGATTATTTTCTTATCCCTTCATCAATTAAAAAAAAAAGCAAATAGCAGGACTTCTGGGAGTGTTCTTAAACTTTACTGAATATTAGAGTTACCTGAGAACTTTTAAAAATTCCACTACTCAGGCAGCACTTGGTATCAATTAAATTAGAATCTCTGGGACCAGGGCATCTTTCTTTTTTGTTGTTGTTGTTTTAATTTTTTTATTGTTATCAGGGCATCTTTCTTTTAAAGAGTCTGAGATGATACCAGGGTATGTTCAAGTTTGAAAACTAATGTTCTGGAATGTTTACTAACCCAATAACCATTGAGTAAAAAAGAATTGTAGAATTAATCAGAGTTTTTATAATGTACTGTGGCTGGTCAGGAAGTTCAGGTGCTGGAAGAGATTGAAAAATAGCTTCAACTTTCCTTGAAATGATTGAGAAAAGGATGTGTTCATTTTCAAGGGCATCTTCAACTTCTTTGTCTTTCTCTCAAAATCTGTAGGTGTATTTCTTACAGTGTCGTAGAGATTTTGGTTTGCTTCATCTAGAGCAGACTGAAAAGGAATGCCTCAGTCAGCTTGCCAGGGTGACTCACATGGCGGCAAGGTACCATTTCCCTCTTCCTTAATGCGTCTTCATCTCAGAGATACAAGTGGCTTTAAGGCTGAACAGAATCTCTGTTTTACATGTATGACATCAGAGTCTTGGAAGTGAACAAACCCTTATTTTTTTTAAACCTCCAAAATCCTTTAGTCACTTTGCTGCTTTTACTTGGTTGCTTCTGCAGAAGCACTGAAGTCTACTGGGAGTACAGTAATAGCTGCGTACAGATTTTTCCCTTTCTCTGTAGTGAAGTAGATAAAAAACCTCAGAAACATGCATGAAGCCCGGATATTTACAAAACAGGGTGGATTCTAAGTGGAAAACCTTTTTCTAATTAATTTCTCTTCTAGTGCTTGATTTTTAAATACAAAAGGGAAAAATCAATATTAACACCTAAAATCACATGGTAAAGGCAGTTTCTTGCTGTGTTATAATAAATGAATGATTTTCAAATATCAGGCAGGTTGCATGAGATTATCCTTAAATTTATAATTTTATACCTTCATACTGAATTAATTAAATTAGAATTTCTGGGACCAAGGCATCATTATTTTTTAATGATTATCATTTTAATGATCATCATTATTCTTCAATTCTAAAGAATCAGAATCTCTGATGTTTAGCAAGATTCCCAGGATATACTGATGTGCATTCAGGTCCGGGAAGCACTGTTGTAAGTGATCAGTCTATCTTTGCTTGCTAGAGGGAGAAGGGGCACTATAAACTAAAATATTATCAAGCCTCTTTGTATAAGATGATCTCAGTGATAACTTGTTCTGCTCTTTTAAAGCTGGTGTGCTGGGTGATACTGGGGTGGGGATGTTATAACGGGGCCTTTTGAAAGGCCTCATGAAATCTCTCTTCTAGAGATGGCAGACCTTAAACACCTCAAAGCTGTTCCTACTTAAGTCATTTGGTGGGCATGTTTGGCAGAGCTGCTGTATTGGTGCAATTTAGGCACTGCATAGAGGCAACAATCTAATTGATCCTCGCAGAAGAGGTACTTCTTTCTGATTTGCCCTCCCATAAGGAATATCTTTTTCTAATTTGCAGAAGAGCTGATAGGCCAGGCACAGCCCTGTGATGTCAGGGTTATGGTGAAGATAGTCCAAAACCTGCTTCCAAGAGGAGTCAGCATCTTTGAGAATGCTCCTGCATTGGATGGCTAGGGCACTTTCTCTGTTTGACCCTCTCTGCCTCCTTACTTCAGTGGAGGGATTCCTGTGTAAAGGTTTTATATGTCCTAAAAAAAATACTATCAGGATAGAAGAACACTTGATGTTCTGGAAGCAGAAGTTATATTTGCTCTTGAAAAAAGACATATGTTCCCAGTCTTTGTTTTATTTTTAATAACAAACCCTTCCATACAACTTTGTGCCCATTTGAGGTAATTGTTGGTGATGGAGGTAATTTTGTTGTTGTTTTATGTTATTTACATATATGCTAAAGAATATAATGGAAATTTTTGGAGACCTGTGTGGTATATAAAAAGAAAGAACTTTCTCTTGTGTCTCCTTTTCTACACCAGCAATCTGGAATCACTTCAATTAAAGGCTGCAGTAGAGAGTTGGAATGCCATCGTAACAGATGTTAGAAACAAGATTGCATTCCTCAGGGTAAGTGGTGAAGTATCTCGGGAGTAAATTGACTGAATGTTGTAGGTGGTATATACTTAAAGAAACATCTAACAACAATTACTGGAGAAATTTAGGGAAGAACCTGTTTTTTTCAGTTACTAAAGTTTATGCCTTTTCAAGGTTTGAGATCGATTATTTCCATGCTTCACACCTAATTTTCCAAATTCCAAAGCTGATGCTGCTCCAGTCAAAAATAAGTGTTGTAACTTGGTCTGAGTAATTATGTATTTATAAAATTAAAAGGAAGATCAAGCAGACCTGTATTAGTTTTCAATCTTAAACTTTTATGTAACTTTTTCAGAATGCAAAATAATAAATTATTCATTATTGGTTTAATAAAATTAGGACTATGCTTATGGGAATCTAAAGAGGTAACCCATTAAATATTTATAATTTCTTCATTTGGCTTTAGGATATTTTTGTATTTATATCTTAAAGTAAATATATAAGGGCACCCAGGTGGCTCAGTCAGTTAAGCATCTGCCTTCGGCTCTGGTCATGATCTCAGGGTCCTGGGATCAAGCCCCACCCATATCGGGCTTCCTGCTCAGCGGGGAGCCTGCTTTTCTCTCTCCCTCTCCCTCTGCCTCTTCCCCCTGCTCATGTGCATGTTCTCTCTCTCTCTCTCAAATAAATAAATAAATAAAATCTTTTTTAAAAAAAGTATATAATGTTCATTGTTTTGTGATTTCACAACACTGCTACTAAAATAATGACATTTAATCGTGACCACTGCCTCAAAGTGTTACCTTCTTTTCTAGCTTTTCCACTGGTGGCCTTGACTGTTTCTCTCCCAGACTCTTTCTTATTCAGTCTTTAGTGATGCTTAGCATTTATGGTGGGTTTATTCGGAGTTCTGGCCTGCCCCTTGTTCTCCGTCCTTGTTTTCTTTCAAGGACGTCTTCTGTGGGGAGTTTCTAAATGTTTTGTTTCTTAAGCATTTCTTTTTCAGTCTCTTTGGGTTGTTTACAAAACAGTACTGTAAAGTAAAATGGGGACAGTGCCAAAAAATATTGAAAACATGTTGTTAAGTTTCAGTGATTGGAATCATACTTTCGGCATAATCCAAGAGAATAAAACAAAGGTATATGTGGTACTGGAGAAAGCTAGAGGTATAACTTTGAAATAAACAAAATGTGGGTATTTAGTGAGTATTCCCTAAAATTTTCCCACCAGTGAACATTTGCAAGTAGCGCAACTCTTCATTACAAATACTTTTTTCCTGTATTTTTCAGCCCGTATATTACTTATAGCTTCTTGAATCTTTAGATGCTGTTCACTTTATATGATTGGTTCCCATTTGGGGGCTGAAAATTATGGAAATACTGAGGAATTATCACAGGGTCTGTGAATTATGTCTCTTTGTATCTTGCCAATGAACAGATACTTCTATAGATACAACTGTTTACGTTTGAGGATAGTGTGTTACAGAATTATTTTTATGTCAAAAACTGTTATGTTATTCCTGACATAATAAGTTGAGAATAACTGTTCTATTATTAAAAACTACAGCAAGTGTTCCCATATGCTATTTCTTTGAAGTTGATTTTGCTCTAAAATACTGTTTCTCTTCTTCTACTAGACACAGTACAATGAACAAATTAACAAGGTGAAGCAAGGGTTTGCCTTGAGTACCCTGCCTCCAGTCCAACTTCCTCCACCACCACCTAGTCCTGAGATACTGGTAAGAAATATGACATTTTGAAAAATTGCCATCTTTATCTTGAAATGGTAAGGGCTATAAAACTGAATATTCAGTATGTTTAATGTGTGTTCAAAATAGAATAGGCACATGTTGTGCATATTGTTTGTAATTATGTCCATTCTTGCTGTATTATCTTCAGATGCTATAACTAGTTGACTGGCTTAGCTGAGGCCAGGGCATAGGTGTATCACTGGATTTTAGTGATGCATTTGGTATGTAAAGAGGTAATGTATTCTCATTTTATCCTGTAAGTATCACCTGCAGTATGGGAGAAAACTGATGAATGTGCAGAATTCCCAAGCGCTCAGGTTACCCCAGTGACTAAAACATCTCGTTATAGTACCCAGCTGGCTAAACTTCACCCCTCCACTTCTACTTTTGACATTCTTTTCCTTAACTTTTATCTTCTGTTCTACCTTTAACAGTTTCCATTGATGCCTCTTCCCTGCTTATTGCTGGGAATCAGTGAGCCTCAACCAGATACCTTTCTGTTACACTATGTTATCCTTTTGGGAAACCTAGTACCTTAATCCAGTAAATTCATACAGCTTTCCAAGAACTTTTAGGATAGAACCATTAGGTGATAATTTTAATTATCAGAACAGATCTGGGAATAGGAAAAGGAGAAAGATTTGAGATCTTTAGCAGCAAATCACTTTTTGCCATCAGTACCTCTGCTTGTAGTAAAACTTTGAAAATGTTATTTCTGTAAATAGTTGAGTGTATCAGAGAACTTAAAAATTATGTGAATTATGTGGAGTTACACTGTGTTTCAAAAGCAGAATTCGAAACTAAAAGCATTATATGGTATACACCATGGTCTTTAGAATGCAGTATTGCCTATCATATTTTTGGTCAGTTCAGTTTTTATAGGAGCACTACATTATGGACATTATTATTTTAAGCTTGGAACTTTATCTTAGCCAACTACCCTGATAAGGAATGTATTACGTAAATGACGGAGAAGTCCAAAGAGTCTCCGTAGTTCTACAGGAAGTAACACATATTCTGGTACAATTTCTAGAAACCCTGTGCCTTCAGTCCATATTCAAACTACTGCCTGTAGGCTGTAGTTAAACTCTCCCATGACTCTAAATATAAAATGGCTCTGGAGACTCAGAAGCCAGATACAGAGATGTTTTTTAGAGTTTCTTGAAACCAGACCAGCAGAAGCTGTCTGATACCAGAGATAACTCCATAGCTGACATATGTAGTTAAACCTTGACCTCTGGATCCTCATCACTTTGGAGGCTTTCTTATGTTTGATGGGGCTTACATGGGTTTAGTCAAGGGCAAAACCCACTGGCAGTTAGGCTCTGTGCATCCTTCTGCTAACATCTGAGAGGTACATGTGTATCTTTTATGCTTCCTAACCAGAGTCACTGCTGTGCTTGAGCAAAGCTAACAGTTGTGTTAAAGTGCAGGCATCAGTGACCATTGAACATTAGTGAAATAGTTTGAGAGCACAAATGCTAGAAATGTAACAGTGATTTTCACCATAAATTGAGGTGGTTTTTACAATGGAAACAAACTAGAGATCTGGGTTTAAGTCCTAACTGTGAATAACTATGTTGGTCTTTGGAAAATCAGCTAATCTGGACTTTTGTTTTCACATATATAAACTAGGAAATTATACTAGATGATCTGGCTACTAAAGTCCATCTGTGGGTGTTGAATTTAAGTGATGAGTCACTAGATTTCTACTCCTGGAACTAATATCACACTATGTTAACTAACTAGAATTTAAATAAAAGCTTGAAAAAGGGAAGGGAGGGAGGGAGGAAGGAAGGGAAAAAGAAAAGAAAGAAAATCCATCTATCTCTGAGATCCTAGTAGTCTAAGGAATAGTCACCAGGCTTTAAATGTATAGTAGTCTAATCTGAGAAGTCTGAAATAATGGGTGCTCTTCCCAGTTTAACCCAGTATTTTTATATGTTTTATTATATCTTGGTTTTTGTACCCTGGCTATCTAATTCTCAAGGAAATGTTAGGTAATAGTTGTCTGCAAAGAGAGCAGGAATACTGACTCATACCCACCATCCATTCATTCTTTGAAAATTTTACATTCTGAAAATTGAAACATACATAAAAATAGAATAGTACCTCTGTGAACCAAGAGAGCCAGCTTCAATATTATCAACATGCCATGTCATCCTCTTCTTCCTGTTGGAATATTTTAAGGTATATATCATATAATCTCATCTGTGTATACTTCAGTATGTATTCCTAAAAGATGAGGACTTTTATTATTGGATATAATTATTATACCAGTTTCTTTACCTAAGAAAATTAAAATATCCAGTTAAAATTTATATTTCCCAATTGTCTGGAAAATGTCTTTCTTACCTAGTTTGCAATTTGGTTATAATTACTCTTACTTTCAAGAACTTATTTTTAAGGGGCACCTGAGTGGCTCAGTCGTTAAGCGTCTGCCTTCAGCTCAGGTCATGATCCCAGGGTCCTGGGATCGAGTCCCACATCAGGGAGCCTGCTTCTCCCTCTGCCAGTCCCCCTGTTGTGTTCCCTCTCTCGCTGTGTCTCTCTCGGTCAAATAAATGAATAAAATCTTTAAAAAAAAACAAAACTTATTTTTAAAAACAATCCACATAAGGTTTATACTTTGCATTTGGTTGATTGTTCTTTAAATCTGTAACAGCTACCTCACTCTCCTTTCCTTGATTTATGTCATTTATTTGTTTAAAAAATTATTTCTCTTGTTCAATTTCCCACATTATTGATTTGATTGCATCCTTGTGATGTCATTGCACATGTTCTACTGTTTCCTGTAAACTGTTCATTAGATCTAGAGGGTTGCTTAGAATCAGGTTCAGTATTTTTAGCAAGAGTACTTTATAGATGATGTATACAGGGTCTTTCTTTTGTAACATTAAATAAGAAATGTCAACCTCACATATCCATTTTAATGTTCCCCACTAACCTTTCAGCTACTGGTTTTAGTATCATTACTTAAAAGGGCTATGCTGATGTTCATTTTTTTTTTCTATTCAAAAAATAGTTGAACTTCTGCTTTATACCAGTGCTAGATCTGGCACATGGTAGAAACTTAATCTGTCCTCTTCCGTAGCCTAGTCGGTAAGGTATCTATCCTTTGGTAGATGCGAAGAAGGGCTAGCTTTCCACAAGCCCCTAGGAGGTGCAGTAACACCTACAAGCATGTGTCTACAAGTCATTGTAGGAGGCTTTATGCCCCAGGCCCGCTCCACTTGAGCTTTCTACTCTCATTGGAGCTAAACAAAGTCAAAACTCCATCAGATGGTACAAGTTCCCTCCAATACATAATCAGGGAAAGTAATATTTTCTAAAGGCAACTTTGGTTCTTTACTGGAATTTTGAGTGTGAGTATTGTTCATCAACGTGGCCAGTACTCATTGAGTAGCTCCTTTGCATAGCCCTATATTATAGTTGGAAGGGAACCTTAAAAAAATCACCTAACTTAACCCTCTGTTTTATAGATTAGTAACCTGGCATCCATGATTACCTAGCTAGGTGGAAAGAGGGTGAGACTAGAATCAACTTCTCTTCTCTGTGTTCTTTAGTATATTTGACTGCCCTTTGCTTTTCCAAATATTCATACATTTAACTGATGACAACACTGTTTCTACTGCTAGTGCTTTGTGTCTAGATTTCAAATTGGTATTTTTCCTCCCAACCATTGTTCTGAGTTTAGATCTTTGCCTAAATAAATGTGTGGAGTTTTTGTTTTTTTAACCTTTTCTATTTTAGATGCAGCAGTTCTTGGGAAGACCCCTTGTGAAAGAATCTTTCTTTAGACCCATACTCACTGTTCCTCAGATGCCTGCTGTTTGCCCTGGTGTCATCTCTGCGCCTGGCCAGCCTAGAGCTCCCCTGGTACAGATCTTTGTTTTTTTATCACCACAGTAGACTTCCTGAATGAATGTCTTCTATTTATTTGATAAGTGGTGATGGTGGTGGTAATAGTGGAGGGAGGAAAACTGATAATTGAATGAACAGTTCGATTTGAGGCACTCTGCTAGGAGCATTATGTATATTATTTCATTAACTGATCATCAGTTTTTGGATACAACGATAAATACATTTTTATAGTAGACAGTCCTTACACGATTTTGTAGTTTTGCGTCTATAATAGGCAACGATACAGGGTAAATGACATTTTTAATAGATCATTTATATTTATCATGTTTGGGTAGATTAAAAGGCAGAGAACAAAATTATGCCACAAAGCTAAAGAAAAATTTTATTTACGCAAACATAGACACACATAGGTATAGTAGGACAGTGTTTCAACTTTATCTACAAACACAATATAAATAGCATCATCTTGGAATATAGTATACTATAAAGTTATGAATCTTCCTTGCTACAACTAGTCACATAAACCTTATCCAAACCTGAAGAGGCAATAGAGAAATTTTAAATGACTAGGATTATTAGTTGTAATCTTGGCAGAGGTAAATGTTTATTTAAAAAAAATCTCCTAAAAACTGATGTTAAATATAACTAATGAAAAATTCTCTAATCTTGACTTTTCCATAAATACATTCTAGTCAATTTTTTGTACCTATAAACAGTCTCCCTTTGAAATATATAGTCAGATGGACTCATTTTTGTAGAGGCTGCCTCTGCAAACAAATAGGTATATAGGCTTTAACATGTTAACTGATACCACATCTTTTTATACCCATGGTATCACAGTGTCGCTCATGTGGTTTGCACCTGCACCATTATATAAGGAGCTATATATATAAAACTTTATTGAAAACTTTAAAGTACCTCAGCCTTCTAATAAGATTACTTTCTGATTCCTGGAGAAAAGCTTGATACTGAGGCAAACCCAGGTTTCTGGGCAGTATTCTCCTCTGACTTAGTAGGCTTTGTATGAGTTAATTTCAGTGGCTGTTAGTCATGGCTAATTTTTCATGAGTAATCTTATATTTGGAAAATAACCTGTAGAACATTAGGTAAAAGCTGTCATGTTGATAATTATCCTAGTAACCAGGTGAAAATATTCACTTGCTGATATTAATTAGAATCGTAAAGCTTCTAAGAAGAAACTACCCCAAGATCTGGCAAAACTCTGATAGTTTCATGGCTCAGAGTGTCACTACAACTTCCACACCAGCTTTGTCTGTAACATTCATGAGACATTGGGCAGACATTCTAGTAATATTCTCATCTTTATTCCTTTGAAAATTCAAATTTAGCACAAACTACTTTCATATTCAGAAAAATTATAAAAAGCAAATAACATAGAAATATACAATTTGGAAAGCAAAATTACCCTGCAATTGAATCCTAGGAAATAATCACTGTTTACAGATTGTTTATAACTTGAGACCTCTTTCTATGCATATATATTTTTTAAAAATATAAAAATGAGTCATACCATAAATACTATACCACAGACTTTTTAAAAAATGAAATATTTCATGGACATCTCACACTCAGATATATAGATCTGTTCTAAAGGATTGATTAGATATGCTATAATTAGCAGACTAGGTTGTTTCTAGGTTTTTAAAATAACAGCACTAAACACCCTGTATTTTTGTACATTTGCAATTACTGAGACTCACATGTCCCCTTTTAAAAATAAGGGTAATTATAAATAAGAAATATTATTGTGCTAGTTAAATAAAACTCTAAAAGGGGAATGTATATGTCAGTATTTCTCTTCATTCTACCCATTTTCTGAAGTGTGGGAATACCATGTTGTCATGGAATGTTACTTCCTAATAACTGAAGCTGATGGGTTATAACTCTGTGCTCCTTACAGATGACTGGTATAGCCTGGACTGTGCCAGCACCTGTGGGAGAGGCTGTGTCTCCCAGTGCAAGTCTGGGAAGTGATCCCCCCATGATGAATTGGGAGAGGATTACAGACAGGCTGAAAACTGCTTTTCCACAACAAACCAGGTATCTTAATTTTTATTTAGTTTGAGTACAGATCATACGCTACAGTTTCCATAACCATAATTAGGACAATGAAACAAACACAAACACACAAATATATTACCTTACTGTGGCCTTAGTAAGGAAAATGAAATTTAAAGAAATAGTGTTCAATATAAATGCTAAACCTCTTCACTGAATTTATTAGTCTTAAGTTATGAAAGAATAGATTTTTAAATTTAGGTTTGCTCCTTTATTAAAAGTACAACTAGTCATAAACCTATCCAATTTTAATGCCACCAGTTACAATAATTATCTTAATAACCTCTTTCCAAAGTGAATTTTAAGTTGATTGTATGCTATACAAGCCCAAACATCAGGTTTTACCCTCCTATTTCCTTAATTTTATTAAGGCTTTTAATTTTTGTTAGAGAACACAGTTAAATGCAAGAAATAATGATTTTACTGTGCTTTTCACAGTGCTGACTTTAGCAGAAAGATACTTAATTTTTCTTCTCCAGAAATGAAGTTTTTTATCTTTACTTTTATATTTAAGGAAATAATTCTAGTTTTTAACCAATATTTTCACTTGAAGCCTAACCCTTTTATTTAATGAACATATTAGGCTTCAGGATTAGATTATGGTTTTATAAATATAGTGAGTAGATGCGGGGGGAAAATCGGAGGGGGAGACGAACCATGAGAGACTATGGACTCTGAGAAACAAACTGAGGGTTCTAGAGGGGAGGGGGATGGGGGGATGGGTTAGCCTGGTGATGGGTATTAAAGAGGGCACGTATTGAATGGAGCACTGGGTGTTATATGCAAACAATGAATCATGGAACACTACATCAAAAACTAATGATGTAATGTATGGTGATTAACATAACAATAAAATAAAAAGAAAATAGAACTGTAATACGTTTGTTATATATATATATATATATATATATATGTATAAAATGAATAGTAAATCAAAGGTAGTTTTACAAGGCTGATGACCTGACATTTCATTTGGGAAAGAAAATATTGCATTTTGCTTTATCCTACCAAAAATATATTCAGAGGCTTTGGGTCAAGGGACTGTGATAGTGGAATTGAAAAAGAACATATTAATTAATTGTGTGATAAAGAAACCTAGAAATATTTTAATGTGTCTTTTAGTTTCTCTGCTCTGTGTAATTTTTGAGTTTTACAAAAGTAAAATTACTAACACAGACGAGAGACAGACCTATAGTAACATAGTTAAAAAGGAGTATTTTGTTCCTGAGTAAAAGCAGTTAGAGACACAATAAAAGAGCTCAGTGCATAAGTTAAGTAGGTAACACACTCAGTTTTCATACAAGCTTTCAAAAACAGTTAAACTTTCTTTTTGGAAAGAATATTAAACTTTAGGAGTTTTTGTTTTGGTATAAGATAAATGTAGATAGACTTTAGCTCAGAGATCTAAAGGGCCACATCTATATGCTGCTACATATCAATCACAGAATAGGATTTTGTATCTTGTGTAGGGGGCACACCCTCAAGGCAGTAGGAAAAATCACCACTGCTCTTTCCTGGATCTCTTCCAGGAAGGAGCTTACGGATTTCTTACGGAAATTGAAGGACATTCATGGGAAGTCCTTATCTGGACTGACATTTGATGAAATTGTGTACAAGATTTCCCAATTTATTGACCCCAAGAGATCACAGGTAAAAACAAAAAGCCTTTATCTCCCTGCCCTTTTGTGTAGTACTGAGTGGTCTTAATTATCTTCATAACGTGTCTATAAATCAATAACCTATAATCACATTAAATTGTCTATTAACAATTCAACTTCAACTTAACAAATGACATTGGAAGTCTTTTTGAAATACTACCTGATCATTCTAGAATAAAACCCTCTTGAAATTTCTTCTAGGTTGCTTTGACTCTAAAAGAAGACCTTTTTTCTAATTTTAATTAAAAGAGCATATAATGTTTTTTTTCCTTTATCTGGGTCTGAGTATACAAGTAATATTGCTAACATTTTGTTTCAAGATTTCTTACAAATCTAATTGACTTTAACCCTTTTGCTAATTCTCACTGTACCCCTGTACCCCATTTTCTGCACTGTTCTGTTAGTTTTCACTGTGTTAGAACACTTCTGGAAAAAAAAGTATAATTTTTTTCAGAGCCAAGGAAAATCTGTACCAAATGGTAACTGTGTTTCACCCAGCCACACTCCTCCACAGTCTAATACTGCCCAGCTCCCAAAACCAGCCTGGAGGCCCCTCAGTTCACAAGGGCCTGCCTCATGGGAAGGAGCCAATAATTTGGTGAGACTAAAACTGTTGATTCTAAGTACATTTCAATTTGAGAAAAAGAAATGAGCTGAGTTGAACCTTATGTGTATTTTCCCTAGGATGATGAGGAGGAAGAAGAGGAACCTTGTGTGATCTGTCATGAGAATCTCTCTCCAGAAAACCTTTCTGTTTTGCCTTGTGCTCACAAATTCCATTCTCAGGTAACCCTTTAAACTTATCTTTTTATTTTATTTTTTATTTTACTGATTATTTTGTCAATTAAAAAAATTAAATCATTTTAAAGTCAGTTTAATATAGAGAAGTAATATGAAATAGTAGAAGAATGACCTGTACACTACCCTGAAACCTCAATATTCAAAGTAAGTTTACTATATTTAGATAATAGAAGATTCAAACAGTACCAGTAGGTATATAATGAAAGTCTAGCTTTTCTTTTTTCTTTTTAAGAAATCTGTGATTTTTTATCTTTTTGAATATTTTGCCATTAAATCAAATAAGCGAGATTCATGCTGCCTTACTTGAAATCATATACATGTATCATCAGATATTGCTGTGGCATGAGTTCCACAGACTATAACTTGGGGCTTTGGAGTACCACACAGAAACACTTATACCTGTTTTCACCAGACCTAGCCCCAGTTTGTGCTATGCTTCCTCAGATCTCCATACACCTTACAGGAAAAGAGGAGACAATGATAAGATTGAAATAATACAGAGTAGTTCCCTTGAATAGAACTGGAAGGAATGTTAATTGACATAGCGATTCAGTGGCAGTTTAGCAACAGTGTTACTGAACCTTAATTTGCTATAAATAATGGGTAGTGTCCTGTCTCCACGTACTGATGGCTCCCTACCATTATAAAGCGTAAGATTTACCTTAACAGTCTGGGCTCTTGTATTTGCTCTTTAGATGCTCAGGTTTCAGTTTTAATGTTAGAAAAATATGAGACTGGCATATCTTTTGATTTTTGGCATTTATATAGATTAATTCCTGGTGGTGTTGCTGTGCAAATGCTCTTGATATACAATTTATGAACCAAGTCTTCTGGTGGAAAGATGTAATTTGACCCAGGAAAAGATAATCTTTTTTTTTTTTTTTTTGAGAGAGAGAGCACATGAGAGGGGGGAGGGTCAGAGGGAGAAGCAGACTCCCTGCTGCGCAGGGAGCCCGATGTGGGACTCGATCCTGACACTCCAGGATCATGACCTGAGCCGAAGGCAGTCGCTTAACCAACTGAGCCACCCAGGCGTCCCAGGAAAAGATAATCTTACATAAGAAAGTCTTCTCAAGGAAGTGAATAGTAGCCAGCTCATTCAAGCCATATCTGTAAAACATGATTTCAGAGATATGTGATACCTAGTATCAGATACCTAGTACAGATATGTGATACCTAGTACAGAATTATATTTTCTATCTACTCTGATATGAAGAAGTAGACACAGACTGGCTAATCCCAAAAGATCAGGAAAGATACTTAGTCATCTGAAGTTGTTAAAGTCCTACCCATTTAGAAAACAAATGTTTCATGAAACTTATTATTCTTTGCCATTGCCCATAGAATAGAAAGCAGGTAACCTCTTCAGGTTACTTTTTAGGGTTACAGTTAGTGGGCCTAATATATAGTGCCTCTTCTTAATCCTTTCTCATCTGATCTGGCTCTCATTATTTATACAGGTAAAATTGATTCGTTTTGGGAGAGTTAGTATTCAAGCAAATGACATAACAGATAGTTCATAGCCCAAGAGTACCATCATTGTCACCAAAGAGCCATCTGAAAAGTGTATCCATCATCTAGGGATTTTAAGTAAGTTCAAAACACCATAAGCACTTGAGAACAATATGTAATAGAGGAAAAATATGTAGCAGGTTTCCTCAGCCTCCTTGTTAGGAAGAATTGCTAAGTCATCCTGAAAACTGGGACTGGGGAAAGGATCCTAATCCAGTGAACTCACTGAAAGGTGTTCTGTTACCAGCGATATTACTCAGTGAATCACAGAGAAGGTGCCATTATTGCAGCATTTGGCTTGGCAATTTACTAGATAAGGTAACTGATTATATAGAGTAAAAATTGCCTCTGCTAGGCCAAATCAGAGAGACTGACATGAATCTTTTTGCTCCTTAGTGCATTAGACCTTGGCTGATGCAACAGGGGACATGCCCAACCTGCAGACTCCATGTTTTGTTACCAGAAGAATTTCCGGGTCACCCCAGCCGGCACTTGCCCAAGATCTGATCCAAGGGAGTGATTATGCAAAGGAAATTCAGTTATCAGGTTCCAGAATTTAGTTTTGCCTTTTATTATGAGCTAATAGTGTGAGTGGTGTGAAGCAGTGTGCTCTTTAGTATTGTACAAAAGAAGCTAGCTAATCTCATCAAAGCTGTAGCCAAAGAGGACGGGACAAATCTTCAGGACCTAGAGCTGAACTGAAAGGGCTTAAATTTTAAAAGTTATATATATTTGCCCCTATCTTAGTAAGCATCTTTTTCCAGTGTAAACATCATTATTAGCACATATCTTAGGATGTTTTTGTCTTTTTCTTTCTTATTCCACTTATCCTTTACTGTCACCCAATATAGGCTACATTTTAATTTCCTGAAATCAATTTAAGAGGAAAGTAGGATAGCAGACAAGTAGGAAAATTCCAGATTTTATTTTTCCTTTTAACTTTTAAAACTGCTTACAAAATACATAATTGAAATACTTAAATTTTTATCCCTATCTTCCCCATTCTTCTCTGGCCTCTAAATATGTGCCCATGAAGAGATTATGAGCGACTTGAGGGTGTGGACCATACAGTGGTGTGTTGGAGCTTAGCTAATAATAGTTTGTGAGAAGTGACTGTTGAAGTTTCAGGAATTTTGTGAGCCAGTGATCAAATTGTTCATAGCTTGAAATCTGCATAGTGGGAGTATTTACACCATAGAAATTTGTAAATGTTTTAAGTCAGGGCTTCTTTTCCCAAGAACTTGTTGTTAAACATTTACCAGTACACCACTGGGACCGTGTCTGATCCTCCTATGTGTTCTTAATGCCTTGCACAGTAGGTGTAGCACAAATATTCCCAGAATCAGAAATCAGGAAATAGAAATGAGTTAATATGTAAATTAAGTCACTTGCTCAGTTGAATAATTGAGATCTTATGTTCATTTGTTAACATTGTCATTGGACCTTACACTTGAAGGATTTTTTTTCTGCCTTAAAAGTTTCTTAATTTCACTTTGTCATGCTGCAGGGTGTGGGGGACTGTACGTAGATGCTTCTTATGACAAAGTTAATATTCACTGGGCTAAGCTGCTATCTAAAGCTTGTCAGTAGGAACTTTCTTAGAGGTCAAAAACCTATTTTGAAAATAGTATTGTGTAAATGCTGTAAGTGTTGTACATGTCTTTAGTTAAAAAAATCTAAATTCAGTTACCATGTAAGATGTTACTTGGTTCATATTTGTTTCCATAAATTAATGAAAATGAGACTGTGAATAAGTGTTTTGACTCTGTCTGTATATTTCAGTGTAAATGTATCTTGAAGTTACTTTAAATCTATTTAAAACTGCTATTTCTGTAATTGTATGCTAAATGTTTTCTTCTGTAATGACAAGAGACTGGAAAATGTGAAGGACAATATCCAAAAATGAAGGACGGCAGTCTTCTAGACACTTAAAATGCCAAGAATGTCTCAGAATTGAAAAATTCAGAAATTATAAGGCCTTTAATAATTATCTTGTCTAACACCTTGAGGTCATGGTCCTATGGCAAATTATCTTGTAAAACAAATGTTTCTTAGTTTGTTTACAACTATGATTTCACTTCCATGTAGGAAAGATTTTATCTGTATGAGTTTAAATGTATCCTGATATTTAAAACATCTATATCTGTTTGTGTCTTTTTTCTGTTATGACAAAGAGTAGGAAAATACCCAAGAAGGGAGTCATTGAGACTTGCAGAATCATAGAATGTCAGAGCTTATAGGGTCTTTAATGATCCTCTAGACTGTCCCTCATTTTATAAGTACATCATGCCTAAGATCCCATGGTTACTTAGTGGCTGGGCCAGTCCTACTTCCTTAAGGTCCTGGCACTTGGTCACATGCTTTCTTCATAAAATCAGGCTGTAAGACTTTATCGGAGCTGACCCTGCCATTCTTGGGTCTAAGGATAGGGCCCGAGGACTCAACACAGCAGCTGCTATGTAGTGAGAATGTAGTAGGATTGTACTTTTTGAAGTACTCTCCAATTCTGCAGATGCTAAAGATAATGGTATTGTTTTATTTTTTATTGATGAGCAAACAGTACTGTCAATCGTGTGGCTGCTGAGAAATCTAGAACCCCATCCTTCCCAGAAATACAATGAGGCAATATTTACATCAAAAACAATCTGTAAACATCTAGTGATATTGTTGCAGCTACTGTAAGAAGATATATCTTGCAATGTTTTCCCTCATTTATTTTGTCCATGTATACGTGTGTGTGTGTGTGTGTGTGTATGTATATATATAAAACACTTTCCAGCTATTATGAGATACTTTCAAATGTGTTTGGTACCTCATTTGATCCACTGACAATTCTAAAGTGCATGTTTAATGGATAGTCCTTATTTTACGGGTGATAAAACTAAGGCCCAATTAAGAAAAATAATTTATCCAAGGTCATAGCTACAAAATGGCATTTTGAGATTTGAATGCAGATCTTTTGTCACTTAGCTAGTGTTCTCTTCTAGTACTTAAGAGCTATATCCCCATTTTGGATTGACTTTGTGCAAACAAAAGTAGTTTTTTCTTCCTTGTAAATACTTGTCAAAATAAAATGAAACAGGTGGTAAACCTACTGATTTTTTTGGACTAGGAACATGGTATTGAGTATATAAAAATACATAATAGTCTGACTTTTCATTCAGATTCTTGGTTTGCTTGGGACAGTTCCAATTAATTAATGCCTATTGTTTTGATATAGTAATGCCCCCTCTCACTCTCGGCAGTGCCCCAGTCTTGATGATGAATTATATCTTATAGTTAATAAGCTCACCTTCCCTGAATTATTTTTACCAGATCTCACACAAAAATTAACTCCAAATTATTAAAGACTTGAAGACCTGAAACCAAAATACTCTAAGAAAACAAAGGCAGTAAGCTCCTTGACACTGGTTTTGTCATTGAATTTTTTTTTTATGACACCAAAAGCAAAGGCAACAAAAGTAAAAACAAGTGGGGCTACATCAAACTAAAAAGCTTCTGCAAAGCAAGGGAAACTATCACTGTCATGAAAAGGCAACAAACTGAATGGGAGAAGATATTTGCAAATCACATATCTGATAAGGAAGTACTATCCAAAACATATAAAGAACTTATACAACTCAAAAACAACAAAAACCAAACAATTAAAAAATGGACAGAGAATCTGAATAGACATTTTTCCAAACAAGACATACAGATGGCCAACAGGTACATCAAGATATATGGTCAATACCACTAATCATCAGGGAAATGCAAATCAAAATCAGATATTTCACACATGTAAGAATGGCTAGTATCAAAAAGACAAGAAATAACAAGTGCTGGCATTCATGTAGAGATACGAGAACCCTTGTACACTGTTGGTAGAAATGTAAATTGGTGCAACCACTATGGAAAACAATGTGGAAGTTCTTCAAAAAATTCAAAGTAGAACTTTCATATGATCCAGCAATTCCACTCTGGGTATTTATCTTAAGAAAATGAAAACACTGATTTGAAAAGATATATGCATCCCATGTTCATTGAAGTGTGTTTTATAATAGCCAAGACACGGAAACAACCTAAGTGTTCACCGGTGGATGAATGAAAAGAGGTGATAAACACACACACACACACACACACACACACACACACACACACACACACTGAAATAACTATTAAAAAGAATGAAGTTTTGGCACTTGTGACAAAATAAATGGACCTTGAAGGCATTATGCTATGAAATTAGAGAAAGACAAATACTGTATGATCTCTCTTTTATGTGGAATCTTAAAACAAGTTCATAGTTACAGAGAACAGACTAGTAGCATGTGTGTATGGCGTGGGGGGGGGGTGTCAAAATGGGTGAAGGTGGTCAAAAGGTATGAATTTCATTACAATCTTGCCTTACATCTAAAGCAACTAGAAAAAGACCAAAGAACAGAGTTAGTAGAAGGAAGGAAATAATAAAGATCAAAGCATAAATGAATGAAATAGAAATTTAAAAAATTGAAAAGATAATGAAACTAAGAACTGGTTCTTTGAAAAGATAAAAAAAATTGGAAAACCTTCAGCCAGACTCAAAAAAAAAAAAAAAAAGAGAGAATGAGAGAAAGGGAGAGATGGCCCAAATAGAGTTAGAAATGAAAGAGAATTTACAATTGATACCACAGAAATACAAAAGATCATTTAAAAACGACTATAAACAATTATATGCTAACAAAACAACCTAGAAGAAATGGATAGATTCTTAAAAACATGAAATCTTCTAAGACTAAATCAGGAAGAAATAGAAATTTTGAATAGACCGATTACTAGTAATGAAATTGAATCAGTAATCAAAAAACTCCCAAATAAAAGTCCGGGACCAGACGGCTACACAGGTAAAATACTACCAAACATTTAAAGAAGAGTTAATACCTATCCTTCTCAAACTATTCCAAAAAAAAAAAAAAGGAAGAGGAAGGAATGCTTTCAAGCTCATTCTACAAGGCCAGCTGTACCCTGATACCTAAACCAGTTGAAGACCATACAAAAAAAAAAAAAAAAAAATTATAGGCCAATATCCCTGATTAACAGAGATGCAAAAATTGGCCGCAAAATATTAGCAAATGGAATTCAGTGATACATTAAAAGGATCATACTCCATTATCAAGTGGTATTTATTCCAGGGATGCAATGGGGGTTCAATATCTGCAAATCAATGAATGTGGTATATCGTTTTTACAAAATGAAGAATCATATGATCATCTAAATAAAAGCAGAAAAGGCATTTGACAAAGTACAACATCCATTCATGATAAAATTCTCAACAAAGTGGATGTAGAGGGAGTGTACCTCAATATAATAAAGGCTATATATGACAAACCCACAGTTAACAGCATGTTCAATGATGAAGAGTTGAAAACTTTTCCTATAAGATCAGGAACAAGACAAGTCTACTCTCACCTATTTTATTCAACATAGTATTGGAAGTCCTAGTCACAGCTATTAGGCCGGAAAATAAGTAATAAAAAGCATCCAAATTGGAAAGGAAAAAGTAAAACTGTCACTATTAGCAGATGACAGGATACTGTATATTAAAAAACCTAAAGATTCCACCAAAAAACTGTTAGAACTATTAAATGTTCAGTAAAGCTACAGGATGCAAAAATCAACGTACAGAAATCTGCATTTCTACATACTAATAAACTATCAGAGAAATTAAGAAAACAGCCCATTAACAATCATATCAAAAGGAATAAAATACCTAGGAATAAATTTAACCAAGAAGGTGAAAGATCTGTACTTTAAAACTATAAAATACTGATGAAAGAAATTGAAGATGACACAAACGAAGGGTAAGATATACTGTGTTCATGGATTAAGAGAATGTTCTTAAAATGCCCATACTACCTAAAGCAATCTACAGATTCAGTGTAATCTCTATCAAAATACCAATGGCATTTTTCACAGAACTAAGGCCAATAATCCTAAAATTTGTATGAAACCACAAAAGACCTCAAATAGCCAAAGAATATTGAGGAAGAACAAAGCTAAAAGTGTCTTACTCTTGGATTTCAAACTATACTACAAAGCTATAGTAAGCAAAGCAATTTGATACACAAAAACAGATACATAGATTAATGGAACAGAATAGAAAGCCCAGAAGTAAACTTATGCTTATATGGTCAATTAATCTACAACACTGGAGGCAAAAATATACAATGGGGGAAAAGACAGTCTCTATTATTATATAATAATAAATGGGGCTGGGAAAACTGGACAGCTACATTCAAGAGAATAAAACTTTCTTATACCACTTAGAATAAAACTTTCTTAGACCACTTTCTTATACCATATACAAAAATAAACTCAAAATGGATTAAAGACTAACATATAAAATCTGGAAACACAAAACTCCTAGAAGAAAACTTGGGCAAGGGCACCTGGGTGGCTCAGTGGGTTAAGCATCCGACTCTTGATTTCAGCTTACATCATGATCTCAGGTTCATGAGATAGAGCCCTGCATAGGGCTCCATGCTGGCTATGGAGCTTGCTTGAGATGCTCTCTCTCCCTCCCTCTCTGCCCACCCCCCCACCCTACCCGCTCTCTCAAATAAATAAAACTTAAAAAAAAAATACGCAGTAAGCTCTTTGACATTGAACTTAATGGTATTTTTGGATCTGTCTCTTCAGGCAAGGACAACAAAAGCAAAAATAAACAGAACCACAAGAAACTAAAAAGCTTTTTCATGGTGAAGGAGACCATCAGCAAAATGAAAAGGAAATCTTCTCCAAGAAGATATTTGCAAATGATATATCTGATAAGAGGTTAACATCCAAAAAACAATCTAAAGAACTCATAAAGGGGTACCTGGGTGGCTCAGTTGGTTAAGCATTGGACTCTTGGTTTCAGCTTAGGTCATGATCTCACAGTCATGGGACCGAGCCCCACGTCGGGCTCCATGCTCAGTAGGGAATCTGCTTCACATTCTCCTCTCCCCCTTTGCTCCTTCCTCTGCTCCCTCACGCTTTCTTTCTAAAATAAATAAAATCTTAAAAAAAATCATAAAACTCAAATATAAAAAATCCAATTTTAAAAATGGGCAGAAGACCTGAATAGACATTTTCCCAAAGACCTGTAGATAGCCAACTGGCACATGAAAAGATCCTCACCATCACTAACCATCAAGGAAATGCAAATCAAAAATAACAATGAGATATCACCTCATACCTGTCAAAATGGTCATTATCAAAAAGACAAGAAATAACAAATGGTGAGGATGTGGAGAATGAATGATAACTACACATACGTGGTGTGACCATTTCTTAATGTACATAAATAGTAAATCATGTTATACACCTGAAACAAATACAAAATTATATACCAATCAATACATACATACATACATTCACATACATACATACTGACTACTTGAAAATCCCAGGTTGTTTCTTTGGGTAAATGCAGAAGTAAAACAACATTAGAACATTATTATCAGAGGTAGTCATTATTCTAATTCAGAATAAAGCCACAATTACAGTATTCTCACTTCAAAGTTGATGATATTTGATAAGCACTTTTAAAAGGCAATGTACAAATGTTCCACCTTTTAATTTCAAACATCATATTGCTGTTTATTTACATGTCTCCATGGGGTGGTATCATTTTCTTAAACCATGAAATTTGACAACCACTATTAGGATTCCAGTATTACAATAACACAATTCTGCAGTGTGAATAATCTGTCAATGTGCTATCTCAGCTCGGAGAAAATAGCAATGGTGTAAGAAACTAGCATCAGAGGCCTTGACTTTGGTCTTGAAACACTATTATATGAAAAAGGCATGGCTAATTATAAGCTATAGTTATTAGTTTGCATTATTTCAGTTCAAGAAAAACTTCATTTTCTTGCTAACAGTCTATGACAAAAGCCATTTTTCTTCAACTAAAGGAGATCCACTTTGATTGTAATTTCAAGTAAGAGTGTATTGTTTTGGGGTGCCTGAGTGGATCAGTCGTTAGGTGTCTGCCTTCAGTTCAGGCCATTATCCCAGGGTTCTGGGATCTACTGAGCCCCTCATGGGGCTCCCTGCTCAGCAGGAAGCCAGCTTCTTCTCACACTCCCCCTGGTGTGTTCCCTCTCTCTCTCTCTGTCAAATAAATAAAATCTTTAAAAAATAGTGTATTTTAATAAATTATGAACACATTTATAAAATTATCAGATCATTACAAAATAAACCTAAACAGAAATTCAAAAACCAACATATATTTATTGAATATAATTTTTTTAGACAGCCAGTGCCTCTCGCTGCTCTCAGTCAGGACTTGACAAGCTCCTGAGGGCATGACAATAGCACAGGTGATTACATTGGATCATGGTCATCATGAGTGTTTACTGAATGTTTGTTATATGAGTACTATTTTTGGCTTTGAGTATATCAAGAGGCATAAGACGAGGTGTCTGACTAGAAGTAAAGTCTTTTTTTTTTTTTAAGATTTTATTTATTTATTCATGAGAGACATAGAGAGAGAGGCAGAGGGAGAAGCAGGCTCCCCACCGAGCAGGGAGCCTGATGCGGGACTCGATCCCAGGACCCTGGGATCATGACCTGAGCCAAAGGCAGACACTTAACCATCTGAGCCACCCAGGTGCCTGGAAGTAGTTAAGTCTTAAGTGGAGAGCAAGCATCTCAACTTCTCAAAGATGGCTAGTATTATAATGCAACATACATTTGGTGCCAAATGAATGACACAGGTGTTATTATAAGAGTTTGGTCATTGCGAGCTGGGAGAATCAGAGTTTCTCACTGCAAATGGAGAAACAAATTACCTCTTGCTGATTTTTCAATCATATTAGAACCTTACCTTAGGTACTCTCCACATGAAACATTCTTTCCTTAGACTACATGTTTCACTCTGGCACTCTTTCAGTTCTCTGCTCAAATGTGATCTCAGAGTAGCTTTCCTTGACTGCCATGATGAAAACAGTCCTCTTCTGTACCACAGATACATTCCCCCCTTCTTATCTGAAATTCAGTTGTTTGTCTATTCTCTTTTTTGTAATACAAGATTCATGAGAACAGAAATCTTGCCTTGTTTATTATTGTTTGTCCATTGCCTAAAACATTATCTGCCATAATATAGGCATTCAGTTAATATTCATTGAGTAAATGGGTCTTGTGAATCAAATGGAACTTAAATAAGAGGACAGAGTAGCCATTCTAGGCAAGGATAATGACTTGAAAAATAAGTGCAACCTAGAGAGGGCTTTCAATCATGGTCTACAGAAGACTTTCTATATTCTCCCTGGAAATTTCAGTGAAACCTGGGATACTTATAATATCACTGATAGTGCAAATGATTGGGCTTGCCACTATTGTAATAATCCCCAGTCAGTTTGTAGGCAGTGAACCTTTTTCTGGGTCTTCCAGTTATCCCTGAGCATACAGAATAAAACTCATCAAAAAGGACTTGGTTAGATCTCCAGAAATAAAATCTTACAAAGGATAGGACGAAAATGTTGATGAGATGTTCAAAATGATTGGCTTATTTTTCAGGATTTCCATGAACAAAAAAGAAAGACTAAAAATTATGATGGAGATGAAAATGAAACCAAGGTATAATTTATTCAGGTTCATTAAAACTTGTTTTTTTCCCAAAACCATATTTTGACAAAAAATTTACACAGATTTCACCCCAACTACTGCTTGATAAGTAGCTATCTGCCAATCTTCTCTTCCCTACCAGGCCTAAGTAGACAAAATCTCACAAAATTGATGAAAAGCCACTGATGGAATTACACACCTAACTGCTCTTCATTAATTGTCAGCCTCAGTGCCACCCAGTCTATGCCATGAGACCATCCTCAGTCTGGTCTATTTGGGTTAGTAAGAGTCTGCATATCTTCCTTTGGGATAGGAAGCAGACAGGATCTTCTCACTTAGTGTTCTGAATGGTTAAAGCTCATCAAAGGCTGATTTATGATAGTAAGGGGCAGCTACCACAGAGTGAGACTACACACCAATATATTCTAGCTTTCACAGAATTTTACTAATACTAAACTATTTTAATAGTATTTTTTATTAAGAAAGTAATGCATACTGAATATAGCAAATTTCAAACTATAGAAACATAGGAGAAAAAAATACCACCCATAGTTTCACCCCTAGAGTATTTCTACTCCAGTTTTTATGTATATATAATCTTGCTTTTAAATCTATATTTAATGCAAAATATCAGTATATAAACATAACAGTAATAAAAAAATTTTAATGATCACTCTCAGTTCTGTGCTCTAATAAATCTGTTACTGAACTAATTTTTTCTAGTTCTGATCTATATGCAAGAGGCTACGGAGGTACAACTGTAGCATCAGTACAGCTTTTTAATGTTGTTTTTGTCATTTCTCATAGTAAGAAAAATCTGTTGCTGTATAAACACAGGGATGAAACCAATACATCCGAATTAAAATTTTGGTGCCCTGGAGAGTCATCCTTAGAGCTCCAATTTTTAGTCTTTGATTTGGGAAAAATATTTTTCAGTTTTTCTTAGGGAAAATGGTTACTGACATGAACTTGATGATTTTCCAGATTTAAATTTACTCAGTCTAATGGTATATATAATAATGGGGTTTGGTATTTGTCTTATATAGTTTCTTACCTCATCTTCGTTTCTTTAGTATCTTTTGGACATAGCAAGACTTCTTTTTCCTTCTGGAATTGATTTAAAGTGAATTAAAATTGGATATAAGCAAGGTTTAGATTTTTCTTTATATTTAATATATTTTGTTTATACATCTTACAACATTCTTTTCGTTACTTCTTATTTCAGAAAAAGTAATTGGCTCCTTCTAAAACTGTTGCCTCATTTCTGAGACATTACCATATTCCCATATTTTGACTGAATATAAATTCAAAGTATTTTTCCTTAGAAGTAATTATTTTAAAATGTTATAACTACAAATAATAATGGATTTAGAACTAATAAACAACCACAACTTAAAGTATTCAATGTACCAGACAAAAGATCCTTAGAGAAGCAGGACTGCCATTCTCCATACATTTAGAATTTAGGGTTTATAAAATTAGAGATTTCTTTAAAAGGAAATAAAACTGTATTTTAAATCTTCTACATATGGTTTTTGCTGAAGTTGGTATCACTAACACTTTAGTTGAGAAAAACTATAAAAATTGGATTAAAAATGTTTTAAAGACAGCTAATTGAAAGCATCAGAGAATAATGAGGATGGCCAGGAGTTGAGGAGCCATGATTCCAAAGGGAAAGCAAGGCTGTATTTTCTCCTGGAGGCATCTGTATATTCAAGGGCATAGATACTGAGAAGTAACTACATATTGCTCAAGAAAGTACCAGATTAGGGAGACAAAAAATAAAGTGGAGTTCATGGCTAATGACAAGCAGAACCTGATACCAATGTCCTAGAGACAAAACTCTACAGAAGTGAAACTGACATTCTCATTTCATTTCCAACCCTTGAAGCAATTGCCAGTTCCTCAGTTGCACATGTGCTGGACAAGAATCTAGAAATCGAGAAGAAATGCATTGCTAAGAGGCTATAAAGCTAAGCTGAGATTTAGGCATTGCCAGGATTCTAGAGAGAAAATGTATAAGGCAAAACACCTCTTGAATGTGAGGACAATCTGGCCGTGACATCTGTCACCCTATCGATTGCCAGGGTTGATTCAGCTGATCTGGCTTGGTAGGTGGATGTTCCCTTCCCTCCTCACTGGTCCATGTGTGTCCCACCAGAAGCTGCGTGCTCGGCTGAAGAGGATGAACTTCTCTGAAGAGGAGGACCATTCTTCCGTCAAGGGTGTACAAGTAGCCTCGCTTCCCTGCTAGAACTCCCAAACAAGCTCTTAAGGTCCATTCATAGGAGAATATAGGGCAGTCAAATGGCCAAGACTCCAGACACATCCAAATGAGGTGCTGCATGTAGCAGTCTGTCTGTCTTTAAAAAGAGAGGAAAAAAAAAAAAAACACCTATTTTTTTCTTTCTACTCACAGCATACTCAGTCTGCCCAAATATGTGGGGGTTGTTTCTGTCCAACACACAAACACACACCAAGAAATTTTCCCACTTTCTGGTGGACACACATTTCCCATCCTACAAATTTAATTCTGACACTATCTACCTGGGGATAGCATCAGATTATACAGGTTGAGGGCTCAGTTCCACAAGACTGCCTCCCCACTTAAAGTGCCAATCACAGGTCCAGTTTGTCACCTGGGCTTCAACCAGCTAGCTATAAATCAGAGGTTCTTATTACCCTGGGATTTGACAGTATGCTAAAATAGCTCACAGAAGTCAGGAAAATAGTTGCTTACTAAGTTGCTTGTTTATTATAAAGGGATACTATTCAGGAACAGCCTGATAAAAAAGATCCATAGGGAAAGGTAGTAGGAAGGGGGAGAGAGCCTCCATGCCCTCTCCAGTTGTACTACCCTCCCAGAACTTCCATGTGTTCACCAACTGAAGAGCCCTGTGAGCCTTGTAGTTCAGGGACTCTCATGGAGGCTTCATTACATAGACATGATTGATTAAATTATTAGTTATTAATGACTAACTCAACCTCCAGGCCCTCTCACTCCCTGGAGATCATGGAGTGGGGCTGAAAGATCCAACCCTCTAATCATACGGTTGGTTTCCCTGGCAACCAGTCCCCATTCTTATCCTTAGGGACTTTCCAAAAGTTATCTCATTAACATAAAGTAAGGTGTGGTTGAAAGAGGCTTGCTATGAATAAAAAGACACATTTATCACTCTTATCCCTTAAGAAATCCCCAAAGGTTTTAAGGGCTCTGTGCTTGGAATGAGGATGAAGACCAAATATGTATTTCTTATGATATATCACAATAGCTCAAAATTGAAGTTCAGGTCTCACAAATAATATAGGTATTCCCCTGAGAACCCTAAGAATCTCAGGGGTAAGGACAAACCAGAAATAGATCAGACTTGATTGGATCAAAGTGATCTGCCCATGCTCTATCTGTCTGCTAGAAGATAAAACTCTCTCTAGAAGAAGATAACCATAATTTGGAGTCTCCTGTGTTTTTTTTTTTTATATACATAACAACTGGCATTCCGTACACACACAAAAATTACCAATCACGCTGAGAAACAGGACTAAATGACTGAAAACCAAGAGAAATAACAGACAACAGAAACAGACCAACAGGTATTCCAGATTCATTCATTAGGAGACAAAACTTCAAAACAACTGTAATATATTTGAGAAGACAGATGAAAAGATGATAAATTAGAATTTAAGTAAAATTTCAAAACTAAAAAAAATGAACTTTAGTATTCACAGATGGTTTTAACAGAATATTGAACACAGCAGAGGGGAGGATTGGTGAATAGGAAGATAACACAGAAAATCTCTAGGCTGAAGTTTAGAAAGCAAAAAACATAGAAAATTCAGTAAAGTGTAAAAGTGAAAGCACCTAACATACATGTAATTGGATTCCCAGAAGGAAAAGAGAGAATGGGCCACGAATCTTTTAAAGATTTTATTTATTTATTTACTTGAGAGAAAGAGAGTGTGAGCATGAAAGGGGGAGAGGAAGGGACAAGCAGATTCTGAGCTGACCCTGGAGCCCAACACAGGGCTTGATCCCAGGACCCTGAGATCATGACCAGAGCTAAAACCAAGAATCAGACACATAACAGACTGAGCCACCCAGGCACCCCATTAATATTATTTTAAGAGATCATAACTACAAATTTTCCAAAGTGGCATGCGCACGCGCACACACACACACATCAAGCCACAGGTTGAAGAAGCTATTCAAACCCCAAGTAATATTTAGAAGATGAAAAAGGAAGAGAGGGGCAGGGGGAAGAGAAGAAACTGCTGCTGCCACACTCAGGTACATCATAAAAAAACTGCTGGAAAAATAATACATCTTAAAGTATTATGGGATTTTAAAAAGCTACAATAAAACAGAGCTAATTTTATACAAGAAACACTGGAAGCCAGACGATAATGCATTGTATGTTTAAATATTGAAAGATAGTAACTACCAATTCAGAATTCCATTTCCAGTTAACATGTCCTGTAAAACTGAGGATTAATCAATGCCTCTGAGACAAATATAAACTGAATTTATTGCTTATAGAACCTTATTTACTAAAAAGAGTTTAGGCAGAAGAAAAATGTTCCAAATGGAAGACTGTTAATGCAAGAAGGAATAAAGAGCACCAACAGGGGGAAACAAACAAGTGCAGGTGACCCTGGAACAATGGGTGGTTAGGGACAAAGAACCACATGTAACATTTGACTTCCCCAAAACTTAATAACCTATTTTTGACCAGAAGTTTTTCCCAAAACATAAACAGTCAATTAACACATATTTAGTATGTGATATGTACTACATACTGTATTATTATAATACAGTAATTTAGAGAAAAGGAAATCTTAAGAAAAATCACAAGAAAGAGAAAATACATATACAGTTCTAGGCCGTATTTATTGAAAAGAATCCACATGTGAATGGACCCATATAGTTCAAACTCATGTTGTTCAAGGGTCAACTGTAAACCCGTATTGACAATAAAATAAATATAATTCAAAATATAATATAAATACAATAAAAATGCAGAGTTTGTTAATGAGTTAAAAATGTAAGATTCTTGCATGACTCAGAAAATGGTAAAAGTACTAGCTAAATACAAAGTAATTAGTCAGGATGCATGTTATCTTCAGGCTTACTGCCTAAAATTATAAGAGAACATATTACCATAAAACCAACAGAAAAGAAAATGGAATAAAAACACTTCAGAAGAAGGAAAAAAGGAGGAACAAAGCAGAGAAGACACATATAAAACACAAAAAATCTGGTGGATTTAAACGGCAAATATATTAGTAGTTACATTAAATAGCAGTAACCTTAATTTTCTAACTGAAAGGCAAGGATTGAAAACTCTGATTATAAGCATAAAACAAAAGAAACAAAAAAAAACAACTATTTTATATTTTGAATGGAATCACCTTAAATGTAAGAACACAGAAATGTTGAAATTTAAAATATATTTAAAAATCATATGCAAACACTAACCTAAATATGTTTGGCATAACTACATTAATATAAAATAGACTTTAAGGTAAGAAATATTACTAGTGTTAGAGATAAAAAGGCTCATTTCAAGGGAGATATAACAACCCTCAACTTGCTTACATCTAATAACAAAGCCTTTGTTAAACTACAGGAGAAACAAATAAATCCATAACCCTATTGGAATATTTCCTATACCTGTCTCAATAAGTAATAGAACAAACAGACCTTATTGACCTATATAGAATACTACTCCCAACAATTGCAGAATACATTTTCTCTTCAGCTACATGGGAAAGGCTGACCAAAGCAGACCATATGCTCTGCCACAAGGCAACTGTCAACAACTTTCAAGAGCTGGAATAATGCAGAATATATTTTCTGACCATACTAATTGAGCTACAAATCAGTATCAAAAGTAAAGATAAGGACTTCCAGTTTCTGGTCCAACATGTAAAGAGCCTGGAAATCATCACTCTCACCCCAACCTGACAACCAGAAAAATCTGAATAAATCTCTTAGATACATCCGAGAATTGAAGTCACAGGGCAAACTGCTCTGAAAATGGGAGACAGAGGAATACAGAGAATCACAGCCTATTGGGAGCAGAAGACACTGCTGGAACCAGCAAGAGTAAATCACTTACAGGGCAAATGGCTAATTGTTGAAGACTGAGTATGAACTAGCTTAAGAAATGAACATTACTGGGGCCCCAACATAAGGGAAGGCCCCCCATGTGAATTTTGTGAGGTTTATCTCCAAGAGTCCTACCTGGTTCTCAGGGTAAAGATAAGAGAAAAATCCCCTTGGACTTCTTAGGACACAAGAAGTTTTAACCATGAAAGAATGGATTAATAAACTAGACTGCATTACAATTAAGATTTTATGTTTATGATAAAACTATTGACTTGTGGGATATCTGGCTACAATGACATGAACCCTCTTTGTGGAGTGAACCCTCCCTACAAAACCGAAGTATAGAATATGATAAATTTTACCCCTCCAATTTTTGGTTCTGGAAATTAAATCTAAAACTAGGTTATAGTGGTGGTTGTCTGAATAAATTCACTAAATATCTTCAAGCCATACACTTAAAATGGATGAATTTAATGACATGTAAATTATACCTCAAGAAAACTTTTTTAAAAAGACATATTAAGAGAACAAAAATGGAAGCCACGATCTGGGATACATTATTTGAAATACATGTATAAGACAAGGGACTCCTGGGGTGCCTGGGTGGCTTAGTCAGTTAAGCATCTGACTTCAGCTCAGCTCATGATCACAGGGTCCTGGGATTGAGCTCCACATTGGGATCCCCACTCAGCCAGGGAGTCTGCTTGTCCATCTCCCTTTCCTCCTCTTTTGCCCCTCCCCCTGTTTGTGCTCTGTCTCTAAGTAAATAAAATCTTAAAAAAAAAAGACAAGGGACACCTATTCATATTATATAAAGAACTTTTATAAATAAGAAAAAGAAGTAAACTTAATATAAGCAAAATAGAAAAACACACCCCTCATAAATGAGGATATTAAAATAATCAAAAGCACATGAAAAATGGTCAATATCATTAATTTTCACAAAGCTAAAAAATAGAACCACAAAGAGATACCACTACACACAGAGAAGAATGCCGAAAATGAAAATAAACAAGTGAAAACCTAAATTACAAGATTTTGGCAAGAATGTGAAACAAACGAACCTCTCATTCAGTTTGCTTGTAGGAAAGTAAATTGACATAACCCTTTTAGAAAACTGATTTGCAAGATCTACCAAAGCTAAGAGTAGACCTGCTTTACAATCCATCAAGTCCATTCTAGTAATACGCACAATATACATGTGTACATATGCATACCAAAATACATGTACAGGAATGTTCAACAGTACTACTCATAATAGCTCTGAACTTACCAATAAAAGAATGGGTCAACTGTTGTATATTCTTACAATAGAGTGCTACAAAGCTGGGAAAAAGAGGACTATTTTTCCTCACAACAATATGGATAAATCATGAAGATACAACTTTTAATGAATTAATACAGATAAAAATGAGTACATTCTGTATGATTCCCTTTATAGAAAATTCAAAAAAGATAAGATAAACTAATATTTGATGGAAAGGGCATGTGCAGGGATGGACATGAGGAAAGAATCTAGAATTTATGCAATGTTCTAGGTATCTTGAACTTATATTTAAGATGTATATACTCTGCCATACTTAGGTCATATTTTAATAACAACAGGCAGTAGTCCAGATAGCAACACAGGAAGACCTTGAACTCACCCTCTCCATAGACACACCAAATTTATACCTATTTATAGAGCAGTTCCCACTGAAGAAGAATGGAGGGTTGAGTGAACAGCTTCCCAGCAAAAGATAGACCACAGAGAGAACTGCAAGAGAGATGGAGACATGGTAGCAAAGAGAACCACCATTCCTGATGCTGCAAACTATAGTAGGGAGGGATGGTACTGAGGAACAATGAGCAGATTCATCTGCCCTGGGGCACAGAAAAAAAGCCACAGTTTACAAGAGCAACTAGAATATAAAAGATCCAGCCCTAGAACTCTGCCAAACAGCAGGGGAGCTGTTGGAATTCTCTGCAGTCAAAGGGGCTGGTGAGCACCATGGTTTATGCTCCTTCTTCATCTTGGTAGTGCAAATAAGAGCGTGGTTTAGATGCCATAGCTGGCCTACCACCTCAGTAAGCCCCAGGTCCCTAGTCCACACGAGTCCCAGATGTCCTGGGGCACAGAAAAAAAGCCCCAGTTTAAAACAGCAACTAGAATATTGCCCTAGAATGCTGTCAAATGGTGCGGGAGCTCCTGGAATGCTCTCTGTGTTGGAGTAGCTGGCAAGCACCATGGTTTACATTTCCCTCTCCACCTTAATAGTGTGGTTGGGAGCAGAGATCAGGGGCCCTAGCTGGCCTACCGCCATGGTGACCCCTGGCCCCCTATCCCACATCAGCCTAAGCTATCTTGCTCAGGCAGCCCCAGTGTGGTACACAGTGGCACACTCCTGGTCAGCATTCCCTACAGCTCCAGTCATCTTCCCAAGGTGACAAAGGTGCACAAGCACCCCCACAACACTGCAAACCCACACCACTTCAGCTCCAGACAACTTGCTAGGACATCCCCAGTGTAGAGTGCTCTGGGGCATCCTGGCTCATGCCCACTTCAGCTCTAGCTCCTCTTACAGGGCATCTCGTATATGAAGCACCCCAGGAACACTAGCCCAAGCCTGCCTCAGCTCCAGTGCTCCACCAGGACCTCCAGCCTGTATCCTACCTGGGCTTCAGCAGCCACACCAGGGTGCCCCAAGCTCAGAGAACCCCAGGACATCCTAGCTTGTACCCACTTTAGCCTTAACTGCCAGGGCACCCTTTGTGCAGAGAGCACTGAGACCAGCTTGGCCTGTGTCCACTTCAGTTTAAACTACCCTGCCAAGGTGCTCCCTATGCAGACAGCCCCAGGGCCACCCTGGTCTACACCCACTTCAGCTTTGGCCATCCCACCAGAGCAGCCCCAGCACAGAGTTCCCTAAGATTCCCAGCCCATGCCAGTCACAGCTCCAGCCAGCCAAAGTCACCAGGTACACACGGTCTATACAGGGGATGACAACATATAATGCCATTCCTTCAAGCTTAGGAAAAGCGGCTGCTCTACCTAATTCATAGAAACAAGCACTGAAAATTAAGCAAAATGAGGAGACAGAAAAATGCTCCAGATGAAAAAGCAAGACAAAACCTCAGAAAAAGAACTAAATGAAATGGAGATAACCAATCTATCTGATAAAGAGTTCAAAGTAATGGTCATAAAGATGAAAGAAAAAAATAATGAAATGAGGATAGGTTAAGTGTTCTTTTGGACAACATCAAGCAAACAAACATTTTGCATTATAGGGGCTCCAGAAGAAGTAAAAGAAAGGGGCAGAAAAATGTGAAGAAATAATAGCTGAAAACTTTCCTAACCTGGGGAAGGAAATAGACATCCAGATTCAAGAAACACACAGTTCCAAACAAGATGAGCCCAAGCAGGCCCACACAAGACGCATAATAATTAAAATTTCAAAGATTAAAGATAAAGAGAGAATTTTAAAAGAGATAAGCAATTAGTTCATAAGAGGGAAATCCCATTGGGCTATTTGCTGATTTTTCAGAAGAAATTTTGAAGGCCAGAACAGAGTGGCATGATA
This sequence comes from Callorhinus ursinus, assembly GCF_003265705.2. NCBI lineage: Eukaryota > Metazoa > Chordata > Mammalia > Carnivora > Otariidae > Callorhinus > Callorhinus ursinus. The sequence continues at coordinate 46,389,001 of NW_027397063.1, forward strand.
TGTTCGAAGTGCTTAAAGAAAAACAACCTACAACCAGGAATACCCTACCTGGCATGTTATCCTTGTCCTGAGTGGGTTCAGTGCAGAGTCTGCTTAAGACTCTCTCTCCCTCTCCCTTTACCCCTCCCCCACTCCACCTGCATGCTCTCTCTCTAAAATAAATAAATAAAATCTTTTAAAAAAAGGTAAGCCATATATTGGAAGAAAATATTTTTAAATCACATAAATTACATTTATCCAGTATGTATAGAGAACCCTCAAAATGCAATAACAGGGAAACAACTCCATAAAAAGGCAAAAAATTAGAATGGATCACACACACATTCCAATAAATATATGAAAAGATGCTTATTAGTCATTAGGGGAATTCTTTTTTTTTTTTTAAGATTTTATTTATTTATTTGACAGAGACACAGCGAAAGAGGGAACACAAGCAGGGGGAGTGGGAGAGGGAGAAGCAAGCTTCCTGCTGAGCAGAGAGCCCGATGTGGGGCTCAATCCCAGGACCCTGGGATCATGACCTGAGCTGAAGGCAGACACTTAACGACTGAGCCACCCAGGTGCCCCTAGTCATTAGGGGAATTCTAATTAAAACCACAAGGAGATGTTATTAGAATGTCTAAAATTTAAAAGATTGAACATATCAAGTGTAGGTAAATATATGGAACATATGAAACTCTCATGTACTGCTTTTGGGAATATAAAATGCCACTTTGGAAAATAGTTTGGAATTTTCTTATGAAGTTAAACATACACCTTCTATATGACCCAGCCACTCCACTCCTAGATATTTATACAAGAGAAATGAAAACATACGACCATACAAAGGCTCATAATGTTCACAGAAACTTAGTTTGGATTTTCCAGTTTAGGGGTAATACAACCACACCTGTCTGAGCTGTTTTACTCATAATACTTCTGACAGTAAATGAATGGTTTTTTTTTTCCCCACCCCAACAATGAGTTTTCCAACCCTCTGGACACCAATTGGGTGTCCTACAATTTAGTTCAATTCTAAAGTTAACTACTTGGGGTTAGCACAGACCTCACAGGTTAAGGCTTAGAACCATAAGACTTCACCAACTTCAGATTCCACTCACAAATCTCTGGAAGTATTTCTGACTGACTAGACTAAAGGGGTTCTTATTACCCTCTCCTCAGGGTTGATAATTAGCTAGAATTGCTCACAGAACTCAGAAAACACTTTACCTAGTATTATCGGTTTATTATAAACAATACAACTCAAAAACAGATAGATGGAAGAGATGAATAAGGCAAGGTATGGGGGGAAGGTACATGAAGCTTCCATTCCTTCTCTAGGTATATAACCCTTCTGGGACCTTGGTGTGCTCACCAACTTGGAAGCTTTCTGAACTTGATTGTTTAGGAGGTTTTATGGGAGTTCCCTTACACAGGCATGATTGATTAAATCATTGGTGATTGGTAATTAATTCAATCTCTAGGTCCTCTCCCCTCCCTGGAGATGGGGGGAAGGGAGGGCTGAATGTTCCAAAATGCCTTGGTCTCTCTGGTGACCAGCTTCCATCCTGAAGCTATCTAAGGGTCTTTCAGCCAAGAGTCATCTCATTAGTATAGTATCCCAAAGACACTCATTCCTCAGAGAATTCCAAGGGTTTTAAGATTTTTGTGTCAGGGGCACCTGGGTGGCTTAGATGGTTAAGCGTCTGCCTTCAGCTCAGATCATGATCCCAGGGTCCTAGGATCCAGTCCCGCATCAGGCTCCCTGCTGCTTGGGAGCCTGCTTCTCCCTCTGCCTCTCTCTCTCTGTCTCTCATGAATAAATAAATAAAATCTTAAAAAAAAGATTTTTGTGTCAGCATGAAAAAGTGCCAAACATCGCTCAGCATCAGGGAAATCCAAATCAAAAGCTCAATGAGATACCACCTCACACCAGTCAGAATGGCTAAAATTAACAAGTCAGGAAACAACAGATGTTGGTGGGGTTGTGGAGAAAGGGGAACCCTCCTACACTGTTGGGAATGCAAACTGTTGCAACAACTCTGGAAAACAGTATGGAGGTTCCTCAAAAAGTTGAAAATAGAACTACCATACGATCCAGCAATTGCACTACTGGGTATTTACCACAAAGATACAAATGTAGGGATCCGAAGGGGTACGTGCACCCCGATGTTTATAGCAGCAATGTCCACAATAGCCAAACTGTGGAAAGAGTCAAGATGTCCATCAACAGATGAATGGATAAAGAAGATGTGGTATATATACACAATGGAATATTATGCAGCCATCAGAGAGCTTGCCATTGGCAATGATGTGGATGGAACTGGAGGGTGTTATGCTGAGTGAAATAAGTCAATCAGAGAAAGATATGTATCATATGACCTCACTGATATGAGGAATTCTTAATCTCAGGAAACAAACTGAGGGTTGCTGGAGTGGTGGGGGGTGGGAGGGATGGGGTGGCTGGGTGATGGACATTGGGAGGGTATGTGCTATGGTGAGCGCTGTGAATTGTGCAAGACTGTAGAATCACAGATTTGTACCTCTGAAACAATGCAATATATGTTAAGAAAAAAAAAAGAAGATAGCAGGAGGGGAAGAATGAAGGGGGGAAATCGGAGGGGGAGACGAACCATGAGAGATGATGGACTCTGAAAAACAAACTGAGGGTTCTAGAGGGGAGGGGGGTGGGTGGATGGGTTAGCCTGGTGATGGGTATTAAGGAGGGCACGTTCTGCGTGGAGCACTGGGTGTTATGCATGAACAATGAATCATGGAACACTACATCAAAAACTAATGATACAATGTATTGTGATTAACATAACAATAAAAAATTTAAAAAAATTTTTTGTGTCAGGAACCAGGGACAAAAACCAAATATTTTATTTTATTGTATTTTAATGCTTTTTAAGATTTTATTTATTTATTTGAGAGAGAGAGAGAGCGAGCGTGTGAGAACATGAGGGGGGAGGGGCAGAGGGAGAAGGAGTATCAGACTCCCTGCTGAGCAGGAAGCCCCATGCAGGACTCGATCCTAGGACCCTGATTCATGACCTGAGCCAAAGGCAGATGCTTAACCCACTGAGCCACCCAGGCGCCCCCAAATATATATTTCTTACTGTATCACAGCCCCTCATCCGGGAAATGGGTAAATGATAAAAGGAACAAACATTTGATACATGTAACAATTTGGATGAATCTCAAAATAATTATGGAAAGAAGCCAGACTAATAAAGGAGTAAACATTGTATGATTCCATTTGTACAAAATTCTAGAAAAGGCAAACTTATCTCTCCTGACAGCAGATCAGTGGTTATCTGGGAGTGGGGAGGGACAGGAAGGAGTTATTACAAAGAAGCACAAAGAAAAATTTGGAGGGGTGCCTGGGTGTCCCAGTCAGTTAAGTGGCCAACTCTGGATTTCGGCTCAGGTCATGATCTCAGGGTTATAGTATCTAGCCCCCCTTGGGCTCACTCTCTCCCTCTGTTCCTCCCCCTGCCCCCACTCTCTCTCATGCATGCTCTCTCTCAAATAAATAAATAAATAAAATCTTTAGCAAAAGAGAAAGAAAAATTTGAGGGATGGCAGACATGTTCATTACCTTGATTGTGGTGATAGTTTCACAAATGTATATACACACCAATACTTATCACACTGTATGCTTTAAATATGTGCAGCTTATTGTATGTCAATTATATCTCAAGCTGTGTTCTTGTCTTTTTTAAGTGAGCACGAAACTTAACACAGCAGTATGGTCATCACATTCTAAGGAGACTGCATTAGTCAACTGGAGTGAAGACACTAAGATAAGTCGCACCTGGCACCACCACCCAGCTGGGCATATCTGGGCTCCTCCAGGTTTCTACTGATCCTACCCCTGAAAGCTTTGAGTTTGGATATTTCTCTACATTCTCTACATTCCATGATACTGTAAAAAAAAAAGTTATGATCCTGGAAAAGGCAATCATCCTATTTCTACCTGTCACTTCTGAAATTGTGCTCCCACTAAAAAAACCCCTAATATATCCTGGGAGGTACAGAGGGAGAGGAGCAATGGAACCCTGAGAGGAGAGGGTAATATAGTAGAGCAGGACTTTTGGCGTGGGATGCACAGTGTTCACTAGCTATACAACCTTGGGCAAATCACTTTATGTTTCTGAGCCACAATTTTTCTCATTTTAAAAAATTCCTACCTGGTAGCGTTGTCTTGAAGGTATATATAAAAGAACGAAACAATACCTGGGTGAAGAGGGACTCAATAAAGAATGCCTCTCTCCTTTCTGCTGTTACTTCAAGCCGCCTCCTTAAATCAGTAATTCTGCGTATTCCCATCACACTCATGTGCTCAGGACCAGCTGAAGCCTCAGGTATAAACTGTAAATGAGGTTCTAAGGTAGTAGTTCTCAAGCATTAGAATCATCTGGGGAACTAAAACTCTGATGCCTGGGTTCCACTCCTAGAGGTTTTGATTAGACTCCGTGACACAGCTGGGCATTGGGATTTTAAAAGCTTCCCAAGAGATATTAACATGGGGCCAAGGCTGTGAAACACTTCTCTAATGCTGCTCAAATTTTAATGGGCATTGAGTCACTGGCAATTTGTTAAAATTCAGATTCTGATTTGGCAGGTCTGAGATTCTGCACTTCTAATAAGCTCCCAGCAGATGCTGATGTTGTTAGTGCTGTAATGACACTGAGTAAAAGGCCTAAACCTAGGGGCACCTGGGTGGCTCAGTCAGTTAAGCATCTGACTTTGGCTCAGGTCATGGTCTCAGGCTCCTGGGATCGAGCCACATGTTGGGCTCTCCGCTCACTGGGGAGTCTGCTTCTCCTTCTCACTCTCCCTCTATGCTCTCCCTCTCTCTCAAATAAATAAGTAAAATCTTAAAAAAGAAAAAAAAAAAAGGCTAAACCCAGGGGAGTGCCTGGGTGGCTCAATCGGTTGAGCGTTGGACTCTTGATTTTGGCTCAGGTCATGATCTCAGGGCCTTGGGATCAAGCTTTGCGTCCAGCTCCATGCTCAGCAGAGAGTGTGCCTGATGATTCTCCCTCACTGCCCACCCCCCAGCCCCTGCACAGCTCATGGTCTCTCTTTCTCTCTCTCTCAAATAGATCTAAAAAAAAAAAAAAAAAAAAAGGCTAAAAAAAGCGGGAGCATTGGAATCACTGAGATTTTTTTTTTTAAAGATTTTATTTATTTATTCGACAGATAGACAGCACAAGCAGGCAGAGTGGCAGGCAGAGGGAGAGGGAGAAGCAGGCTCTCCGCCGAGCAGGGAGCCGGATGTGGGGCTCGATCCCAGGAACCTGGGATCATGACCCGAACCGAAGGCAGCCACTTAACCGACTGAGCCACCCAGGCACCCCTAGATCTTTTTAAAGCTGGGGATGTCTGCGTCCTGCCCTGGGATGGGGCCCTAGCCCCTACACTTTTATAGGTTAGCCAGATAAGTCTGATGCACTTGTCTTACTAAGAACCATGGATCTAGTCTCACCCTTTACACGTGAAGACACTGTCCCCCAAGAAGCTCTGTGACCTCTGTCCTGATACAACTTTCTCCCAGAAAAGTTCATTAGTGAACAAAACATATTTTCTATGGGAACATTTTCTGGTGTGTAGGTCCCCAGGGCTGACTGGGTCCTGCAATCTGCAGCTTGAGCAGAGCGTGACAGCTTCATTAACACACAGCTCAGAACCTAGCCAATGAGCAGACTGTGTGATGAATGGGGTCCCGGGTTCTACTTGAAGCATTATCACATAATATATCAGTTTTATGTCAAATGAACTGATGGTTTTATGGCCTTTCCATTCAATTTGATAGGCCCCTTGTCATGGGCTGTTTTTAATATGGCTAGAGGGCATTTTTTGCTGGTGATGACATAGTGATTTATAAAACCCACTTCATGCATCAGCCACATATATGTAAATCAGAAACGTTTCTTTCTGAGAAAAATTGTCATTGCTATCCTATGATAAATAGGTGCATATTCAATGAGCAGGCATTCATCAAGACACAGATCTGAATTCACTTATATTCCATATGACCAACCAATTAGCACCCTACCTAGGAAATAGGCTTGTACGGCAGAATCCTTCCAAATGGAGACATGCAGCAACTGAGCTCGATGCTAACTTGACCCTCACTTGGCTCAAGGAAAGTGGCTGAGGACTCAACTGGAGATACCAGAGCATCAGCTTGGAGGTGGAGGAAGAAGAAGGAAAGTATTTTTTTTTTAAATCTTTAAATTCCAGGTTTGTTACTTAATACTCCTCACCTCATTTAGTCCTCAAACATGCCGCAAGGTAGGACTACCTACGGCTTAAAATTTTTTAAAAATAATAATAATAAAGCAAAAAAAATACAGAAGGAAAATAACTAAATTGAAAAGACCCAGCTAAAACTTGAAGCCGGGTCAGTCTGCCTCAAGAGCCATGCCGGTTCTGCTCTTCCAAAAAGTTGTCACAAAGCAGGAGTTGCATCTGCAGATCAGTGGAAGCAAATTATGTCCCTGCAGTACCAGCTTTGCTGAGACCAGATGTCAAATCTCAGCGATTGTACCTGCCATCTACTTCTGTGGCCAGCCTTGAATCTGTAGAGAAAAAACACCAGAGGTGCTAATGCTATAGCATGAAGGATTAAACATCTGAAACACACACAAAAACTCTCTTTAACTGCTAGGTGACATCAAGTCCGTTAATATTCTTAGCTGTTTTGTGAAATATCATAACCAAATTTAAAACTTCCTAGAAATCTTGGGAGCAGAAATACATGAAATAAATCTGCAAGGAATATATATTCCTTAAATAGCTGTGAAATTTGTTGGAGGGTAACTTACAACATCTCCTCCATGGACTTCTTAAGATAACATACCTAAGAAAGAGCCAGCTCATTTAAAAATGATAATAATTAACTTTTACAAAACTTTCAATATTTGAAAGTCACTTTCACACATACGGTGTGAGCCTCACGACATTTCTGTGATGTTGGCAGGTATTATTCGAGCCATTTTTGGATGAGGACATTAAGGCCCTGAGACCTGTGAGTTAAGATCCTACCGTCAAAAATAAAAAGCAGTTGCATGGAGCACTGGGTGTTATACGAAAACAATGAATCGTGGATCACTACACCAAAAACTAATCATGTATGGTGACTAACATAACAGAATAAAATAAAATTTAAAAAAATAAAAAGTAGTAAACTACTCCTCTGCTTTCCCAAGTCTCCATATCAAAGCAGAACATTTACTCCAATGATTATAGTTATAAATGTACTCTTTCCCTCTTGGAGAAGTAAGAAATCCGCTGACCTAAATATCTGACTGTGGACTTCCTGCATAATTTGATATCCTGAATGTTATCCTGAGTTGCATATTTCAAATATCTGTTTTCCTCATCCCATCTTTTCTCTCTAAATATAAAATTAGAGGTGGATATTTACTAGACAGAAACAAAAGCAGGGGCACCTGACTTCCAAATTAGAGCAAATATATAATGTAAATAAGATGCTCCACAAAACATAGCAGAAATGGACAAGAGAGATCATGGGTCTGGATTCTGCTGACAGAAGAGGAGGGACCAAATAGGGCATATAACTGAGAGGACTGGTTTAGGAAAGGGATTCTGGGACTTCCTTGATGTCAAGAATATTTGGTGCTTTTATCCCAAGAGGTCCTACTCAGAGTATTTCTTAAAGGGAGTGAGTTCTAGTTGTATAGAGAGTAGGGACAAAAATCTGAAGAAATGATGCAGAGTAGACAAGAAAGAAAGAAAACCCTTCAAGGCAATGAAGTGGTCTAGAGCATAGCGGGAGAGGGACCCTGTGGCCTCTCTATGTGGTCTTGGTGAGGGACCCCATTCCAGGGGTACTAGGAGCAATCTGGAAACCACTTTTGTGACTGGAAACCACTATTCATTTGGGGATATGCAGTTGTATGAGACATCAGGCTTCCATTCTTCTCCCTTTCTGCCATCATCAGCCAAATGGATTAATTCATACTGCTACTACTGATATCAATAATAATAATGCTAACTTTAAGCCCGATAATCACATAAACTTTCTAACTTGATCTCCATGACAGACTAATGAAGTGGTATTATCGCCCCCATTTTACAGAGGAGGAAAGCTTAGAGAGGGAGAGAGAAACTTTGCTCAATGTCTCTTGTCTGGCGTTTGAATCCAGGCAATGTACGGGCAGTGCATTCAGCAGACAGTTCTGAGGGTCAAGCCAGACTAGAGAAATACTGAGTTGCTGTCTTCCCTATGTAAACCTGTTTTAATCACAGGCCTAGGAGACACCTGCTAGATAGCAAATGCACTCTTGATTGGCAAAGGCAAAGAAACAAGCCCATCTACACACAGCTGGCTAATAGGAGTTATGAAACATAATAGTAAGATATAAAGGAAAACCTGGTAGACCCAACTAGGAGAGGAAGCCTCTGATAGGAGCAGATATACACCAGAATACCTGCATTCTCATTACAAGGTAGAGTCACTCCCTTAGGCGCTCACTCTTAGCTCTGGTCAAGGTTTAATCTCCTGGGTATTTACTTTTACAATACCTTGTCTACGCACTTTCTAACACCTGACTTGTATTTGTTTTGTATCTGCAAAAAGAGCTGTGTTTGTCTGGCTTTTCTCTGGTTTATGTAGGGTAACAGAGTTGTATATTGTAGCTCTAAAGAAATATCTGTTAAATTGAAATGGAAAAAAAATGTTAGAGAATTTTGGAAGACATGGAAAAATTTATATACCGATTAAGTGGAAAGGTAATAGGTTAGAAAATTGTATGAGATTGTGATCTAGTTTTTGTAAAAAAAAAAAGTTTTATATACATAGCAACACACTGGAAACATACATTCTAAATATAACAGTGGTTTTCTTGATGGTAGATTACAAATGCTTTCATTTTCATTTTTTTTTGTTTGACTGTAGTTCTTTTTTTAGTGATTACCATGTTTTACTTATGTAGAAAGAAAATATCAATGATAGACTATTTTTAGTCTCTACCGAGAAGGACTGAGACTGCTTCAAGTGTGGACTGACTGACAGGTAACCCATGCAGCATTGCCGATTTTACCCCTGTTCACGCGACTCTCGGAGAAGGCAGCAGGCTCAAGGGCAGGGCAGGTGAGGAGGAGACCGGAAAGGAGTGAGGAGAAAGAAAAGGAGGTAATAGAATGAAAGGATGGAAAGAGAGTCAGTGAGGGGGGTAGGAATCCAATTCTTTGAGAACAGAAGTAATCAAGGGACAGAGTCAAGCTCTCTTAGTAATTCTTAAGGGCAACAGAGATGATATTCCTGTTTGATTTGTCTTTAGATTATTAAATAAAGTCAGCCCAAGGCAGGAAGATGGTATCCTGTGACCTATTGGCCTTGTTAAGCATCAGTGGAGGCAATTTTTTATCAAAAGATCCTGCACTTCTAGAATGTGATTCATACATCATATAGAAAGTTGCGGTTTCTCAGTTTTCTTAATTAAAATTCTGAAAATAGGGGAAATAACTTTCAAATACCATGCTTTTCTCTAATGTTTAGGTGTTTGCTACTTAATCCCCACATTGGCTATAGAGAGCTTTTTGGTAGTGATTCTGAGCAGAGACATGAGAAAAAACACAAAGGAAAATGGGTAGTTCTGGGTCACTAAGGCAAATGGTGGTTCTCATTTGCTCGCCCTATAAAAACCCCATTGCGAGGAAAAAAAAAAAAAGTCCAAGAAGAGGCAAAGGTACTCATTTCCTTGGAAACAGGAGACATACAGGTCGTGTAAGCCTTCATTAATAAGTGGAAAATCTTTTACCAATATTTTGAAAAATGTTTCAAAAGAGTAATAGAGGCACTGAGAGTGGAAGTATGAATCCCACTTTCATTCATCACATGGCACCTGGGCCCATGTGCCCACAAGTCCACCTAACTGATGAGAGAACAGTAAGAGCTCCCGCTAATTGAGAACTTACTATGTGAGAAGCTCGACCAGTCCCCTCATCTCAACTGTTTCTCAGCCTCTCAGCATCTTTCAGGTGGCTGAATCACTGTAGAAAAATTCAAAAATGCGTAAGGGAAAAAATAAATCTAGAATCACTGCAAATTTTATGATTCACAGACCCAGGTTGATTTATAAACAATTTAACGTTGATCTTTATTTTTAGTGGGTGTGTGGTATTTCATTTTATGTATGTTTTAAATTTATTCAAGCAATTTATTAATGGACATTTAGGTTTATATTTCTCACTATTTTTTAAATTTTCATAAACTCTTTAAAAAACAGGAATAGGAAAATATTTGTTAATATAATAAGAATACTTATCTTAAAACAACAATAGAATGTATGTATGGGGACACAATAGATGTCCTATAAAATCAAGAGCAAAACAAACATGACTACTTCTATTTTTTTCAAAATTTGTCTGCTCAATGCAACAAAATATATAAACAGAGGTAAGTGGCTATTCATAGTTGGCCATTAAATTAATAGTTAGCTATTAAAAAGGAGAAGATGAATTCATCATTATTTACAGATGACACAATTACATAGAAAACAAAAGAATCAACTGAAAAACTCTTAGGATAAATGAGCAGTCAAATACAAGATAAATATTTGAAAATCAATGATTTTTCTATATGCTAACCATAACCAGTTGTACGATACAAGAAAAAATAAACAACAGCAATAAAAACATAAAATATTTAGCAGTAACCATAAAGAGAATTGTGCAGAAATTATAATATGAACAATGCTACAAACCTTTATTTCAGGGATATAGAGGCTTGGAAAAAACGGAAAGGTATACCATGCTCAAGAATGAAAAGATGAAATGTCAAAATATGAATTCTTCCCAAATTATTTTATAGGTTTAATACAGTTACATTCAAAAGATAAAATGGGTTGGACCAACTTGAGAAGTAATTCTAGAGTTCATCAGGAAGAATAAATATTTGTGTATAGATAAGATATTTTGAAAGGAGTGAGGTAATAAGGGGGCACTAGCCCCATCCAATAACAAAACTTCTTGCATGGTGCAATGATTTTAAGAGTGTCATTGTTCCTGTATTTGACAAGACAACTCAACAGAACATGATAAACAAGTTGGAAATAGACTTTCTAAGAACCTATGCGGAAGGTGGTGCATTCACATATAAGTTCCATTAACATACAAGGTAAGTTGCATATAACAGAAACCTGACTCTTAGGGTTTAACCACTCACTGCATGAGGGCATTGTTTCTCTTATTAAAACAAGCTGGCCAAGGGGGGACAATTCGGGGATAATGCAGTTACTTCAGGGGTAGAGTTCTTCCTTCCTCCTCCACCATGCTTGGAGTCCGTCTTTCAGTCTGAGGTTGCAAGAATGGCAGCTCCATCTCCTGGGTGAAGCCCGCAAGCTTCTGCAGTCACCTATGATGCCCATGGTGCCTCACGAAGCTCCCTCCTCAGACACTGCTGCAGTATTCCAAGGTGGCATGATTACAGAGGCTGACAACCCACAGAAGCTGCTGTTGCTAAGCTGGAGATCGGGGAGAGCCAGTGATGTAATTCCAGTTGAAAAGCTGGCAGGCTGGACACCGGCCTTGCCCATCTGCTAGAAGACCCAAGGAGGAGCTGGAAAGACTTACCCCATGGGAGACTCACCCAGGATGGGGGGGCGGGCGCATCTGTTTCCCACTATTTTAAATAGTGTTATAGGAACAATCTTCTATATATCTTGGGACTCGTGTTTCCTCGGGAGAAAGTTCTAGAAATGAGAATGCTGGTTTTAAAATGTTCTCGTTTTAAAGGACTTTTGAAGATGATATTGTCCAGGGACGCCTGGGTGGCTCAGTCGGTTAAGCGTCTGCCTTCAGCTAGGGGTGGTGATCTCAGGATCCTGGGATCGAGTCCTGCATCGGGCTCCTTGCTCGGAGGGAAGCCTGCCGCTCCCACTGCTTGTACTCTCTCTCTCTCTCTCTCTGACAAATAAATAAAATATTAAAAAAGAAAAAAGAAAAGAGAAAATGGTATTGTCCAGTTGTCATTCTGGAAAGAACAATCAGTTCCATTCCCAGCAGCGGTATGTGAATGTGCCCATTCCCTTACATGTTCATGCGAACACTGGATAATACTCTTCTTTTAATCTCTGCCAGTCTGATAAATGAAAATGTTCTCTTACTTTAATTTGCATTTAATTACCAGTGAGGCTGCAAGCTGTTGTCCAGGCAGGTATTTTTCCATTTTATAAAAAATAAATGCAGCATCCTTGTATGTCCCTCAATGATAAGGAATCATGGTGAATGAACTAGCATGAATCACAACAAACTGTTCACTTCAACATGTATTATGTGCTGTTTATGTGCTTAAGTGTTAAAAGTTTTTCTTCTCCACAAGTCACAGAAAGCCCAGGCAGGAGAGATTTTACTTTGTTCATCACCTCCAGAAAGTCCCATTTTCTTTGGATTCGAAGACAGATAAAGTCACTTTTAGAGATATCTTGCAATGCATCAAAAAGAGGGTTGCCTGGTATCCAGCAGGGCAACTAAATTTGCTTCCCTGTGGTGAGCTCATGCTTCATCCCCACATTTTACCTCTCCACGACAAGGACCAGAAATCCAGGGAGTTTCAGTAACTTGTTCAAAGCCAAGGACAAATTAGTGGCAGAGCCAGGAGTAGCTCTTCTTCCTCCTTATCTTCTTTCTTGTTGCTGCATCATTATCTCCTGTGATTTATATCACCTCGGATCTGGACTGAAATGATGATGCCTTTTGTTTCTAAACCTGCTCTTAATTTTCCACTTTAATTACTGCCTTTGGGTTGATTATAGGTGTCCAAGGAGATTTTCAGCACTCCCGGGAAGGAAATCAGGTTATCCTCTGTTGATCCTTGCATTGTTGCGCCTAACATGGTGTTGCCAGGACTAGTAACCTTGAAGAAATGCTTGCGTGGGAGAGGCGGTGTCTTTGTCAATGCTTCGGCTACAGTTCTTACCTTTCCCAGACTGAAACCCCTCCTAAATCTCCTAGCAGGGTGCTTTTTAGAATATCAAAAATCAAGGCACATTTCCAGTTATCTTGTCTCAGAAATGGTGTGCCTTTGTTGACTGTATAAAACACTTTTTAAGCAGAACATTAGGAAATTATTTGTTATATGCTGTTAGTTTATCTTGAAGTCAAAAGAAATGGGTTTTTCTCCTTCGTTCTGCTAGGGCATTTCTTTAATAGTCACTAGGTGATTTGGAGTGTGCTCAATTTGGTACGAGCTTCATTTGGTGATTTAAAAAAAAATTTTTAAACATCATTAAAATCTATAGTATTTGTCCTTAGAGAGCAAGCAATTTTTTTTTAAATCCCTTGTTCTTTTCCAGTCACTAACTAGACAGTTTAATCTAAAATGAAAAAAAATTTATTTTGCCATAACCAACACTAATGAGCAATTCGAATTTTCTTCTAAAATGTAAACCCTACATCTAAACCACCATGGGATGTTAAATTCTTGAAGAAGGAGGAAAGAGAAGGCTAAAACCACCAGTGAGGAGTTTTCAAAAAAAATTCTGCTAATTACAATTGCTCCTCATGAGGGGAGAAAAAGAAATACTACCCCTTTTAAAACCACCCAAAGCCAGCAAAACGAACTATGACCAGAGAATTTCCTGTTGATGGCGACCCTGGTTTCCTGAGAATTTGATGACAATTTTAATTGAATTATACGACAGAGACTGTTACCAGATAACATACGTGGGCTGATATAGAGTGGTCAGCTCTTCCTCAGCAGTCTTGATTATCAGTGTTAATTCTGGGACCTCTGCCATCCACGAGGCCCCCGCAGATAAATAACAGCATTATTTTTCAGCTCTCAGTTCAGGTGTAAGTCTCACTCAGAGGGAGCTTAGATTTATAGGTGATGTAATTTAGAATTCTAGGCTCATAAGTTAATGCTTCAGAAATGTCTTCTTTATCTTTTCTGGAATGATAAATGGATGGATCCCTGGCACAGCTCCACATCTCCTTGCTTGATCGCCTTACTTTTGGTGAAGGCCTTATTCTGCCAGGTTCACTACTCTTTGCAGTAGAAAAAGCGATGATTTGGTGTAGACAAGAAAGAGATTAATGTCAATTGCAGATAGTAATGTTTTTGAAGTCGTACCTTTGACAAGATAAAATACTCTAGAGCACTTACTATGTACTAGGCTCTGAATTGGTACTTTGGAAAAGTCACTTTAAAGATATTTTAATTGCAGGGCACCTGGGTGGCTCAGTTGGTTAAGCGACTGCCTTCGGCTCAAGTCATGATCCTGGAGTCCCGGGATCGAGTCCCGCATCAGGTTCCCTGCTCGGCAGGGAGTCTGCTTCTCCCTCTGACCCTAACCCCTCTCATGTGCTCTCTCTCATTCTCTCTCTCTCAAATAAATAAAATCTTTAAAAAAATATTTTAATTGCATAAACAATTAAAGCTAATATTTATGTAATGTTTTATATATGTTATCTAGTCAATCTTTCAACATCCTTATGAGGTGTGTATTATTACTATCCCCATTTTACACATGAGGAGACAGAGGCATAGAGAGATTATACAACTATCTCAAGTTCATGTTTTTTCTTAACATTTAGGTGTTTGCTTTTTAATCCTCACATTGGCTATAGAGCGCTTTGTGGTAGTGATTCTGAGCAGAGAAACATGAGAAAAAACATAAAGGAAAATGGGTAGTTCCGGGTCACTAAGGCAAATGTGGTTCTTCTCATTTGCTTGCCTATAACCCCATTGCAAGAAAAAAAACAAAACCAAAATGTCCAAGAAGAGGCAAAAGTACTCATTTCCTTTGAAACAGGAGACATACAGACCATTTAGATTTTAATAAATGGAAAATCTTTTACCAATATTTTGAAAAATGTTTCAAAAGAGTAATAGAGGCACTGAGAGTGGAAGTATGAATCCCACTTTCATTCATCACATGGCACCTGGGCCCATGTGCCCACAAGTCCACCTAACTGATGAGAGAACTAATTGAGAACTTACTATGTGAGAAGCTCGACCAGTCCCCTCATCTCAACTGTTTCTCAGCCTCTCAGCATCTTTCAGGTGGCTGAATCACTGTTTCTCTTATATCTGGGCACCCCTTCCACCCAGCACTTACTTCATTATTTTGAAATTGTATTTTTATCACCCTGACTACTCTATGAATACCCAAGAGCAGTGGCTGTATCTTCCCCGTTGCTGTATACTTAATACTTGCCAAAATGTCTAGGACACCATAGACACTAAATACATGTTAGTTAAAAAATATCTGGGTTTTTTTTTTTTTAGGGTTTTATTTATTTATTTTGAGAGAGAGAGTGCTAGCAGGAGGAGGAGCAAAGGGGGTGGGAGAGGGAGGGGAAAGAATCTCAAGCAGACTCCATGCTGAGCACAGAGCCCAACATGGGGCTCAATCTTATGACCCTGAGTCATGACCTGAGCCGAAACCAAGAGTCAGACACTTAACTGACCAAACCACCCAGGCACCCCTAAAAAATATTTGTTTTTAATCAGCAAGTATTTTAAAACTTCATGATAGCTTTTTTATTTGAACTTTCATCATTCCCTACAAAGGAAAAAGTGAAGTTGAGGAAATAATCTCTCTCTTGGATCCACCGTTTCCTTGTCTAGGATATAAAAATCCTGTTGTGTCCCCTCATTGCTTTTGTTCCTCCCTCAGATGGGATAGACTCTGATCCCTAGGACTGGGCAAGTGGATTTCCTGCAGCTGGCTCCGCTGGGTGTTGTCTGCATTTTCAAATCCTGATAATGTGAGAAGGTAGGCTTGCCAAAGGCCTGCCTGACCTGGTGACAAGCTAATGACCTACCCTGAAGAATATGAGCCAGGCCGTAGCCAGGTCACCGCTTGATAAGGAGAAACACCCTATTTGCCTCAGGTGATGGTAATGCAGCAAGGTGTGACCAGGAACAAACAAAAAACCAGGATGTGAGCTATGGTAAAACCACCCCTGGTGCCCTGGACCTCACCAGCCTCGTGGGCACTGCTGATTCATATTCCTTTTTGTGCCCCTGAAGCCTAGATAGTGCTCAGAACAAAGCTCAATAAAGGCTTGGAATAATGAGGGGGCTGGTCTTATGGGGTTTCTATCTTGGCTTCCAGATCACAACGCCCCCTGAGATGAGTGGAGAACACTTGGGATCCAAGAGATGTGGCTGGAGGCATCCTCCATGATCACAAATGGGAGTGTGCAAGAAGTTCCATGTTTCTTTATGTTCTCTAAGTCAACTTAGTTTTGACTTATAGCCCTCATTCTTCCAGGCTTGTAGGAAATTCAACCTCACCCTTTATTGGGGCTCCCCACTTTACAGTGGAGTAAACATCTTATACAAAGCCAAGAAATGTGGAAATGTCCTTTGATCATCAATCATTTACCAAAGACCAGAGTTTTTCCAACTCTATGGCCCCTTTGGGGACACAAATTCCACTGCTTCCTCACCATGTTTAGGGTACAAATCTCCCTGGATGCTAGTCTCCTTGATAAATATGGGATCCTTATATTTTCAAGGTGTTTTCACCTCATCTAGGTGGAGTGAGGAAGGGGAAGCAAAGACATCCCTACAACTAGAGAGACCTTAGGCCTCTTTCTAATTGCTAGCCCAGGGAAGTGTATTCTCCTTGTCCTTAGTATGAGAAAATGCCCTTCTCTTCCTGCCCACCCAATATTATGTCCTGGGACAGAACAGGAAAAGAAGAGAAAACTACAAAGATGCCTGAGGATTGGGGACGTGGATACTCCTGGAAAAACAGGGACTGAAAAGCCTTGCAGCCAGGTTATAGCAGGTTGAGACCTCAGGAAACAGCTGAAGGAGAAAATATAATGGGAAGAAAATACGATGTCACTCACCAGGTCTTGTTAAAGAGGTTCAGGATAGGGGCGCCTGGGTGGCTCAGTCTGTTAAGCATCTGCCTTCAGCTCAGGTCATGATCCCGGGGGCTTGGGATGGAGTCCCGCATCGGGCTCCCTGCCCAGTGGGGAGTCTGCTTCTCCCTCTGCCTCTGCCTCTCCTCCTCACTTGTTCACTCTCTCTCTCAGATAAATAAATAAAATACTTTTTTAAAAAAAAGAGGTGTGGGATTTGGGCTGGCATAGACTCCATATATGGCCTCAGCTGAAGACACGAAGACTCTTTTGCTCATATTTTATTTCAGAGTAGTCAATGGAAAATGATCCCTTAGTCATTCTGCAGGAAAATATGATACAGCAGTAGAATTATTTCAACAGGGCATAAAGCCAAAGACCTGTAGCACAAATAATTAAATAATATGATACAAATAATACTCATATAGTCTCATAATACAAATAATTAAATCATATGATAAAGCATTTATAACAAAACATGAAGCAAAAAACATCAGCCCAAGCCAGTGTACTGTAGGACATTTTGCCAAGGCTTCTCCCAAGCCCAGTGTTTTTTGTTCTTTGACATTCTTTGTAATTGCCAAATGGTTCTAATTATGTACTATGGTCATTCTGGTTGCTCTGACCTAAACCATGGTCTGGTCACTGAACTGAGAATTACCCAAGGGATGGATGTTTAATGTTCATTTTCACAGTGGTAATGTTTTTATTTGTCACAGACCTTTTTAGGTTTGAGATGCATCCCAAACTGACAAATTTTTACACCAGAGCCGAGTTTCATCTGAAGGGCTAGACCTGGTTATGATTTACAACCAGGTGGTAATTTCAGCTGCCCAAGTACTGGGAACATTGCAGAACTTATTACTGCTCAATTACCTCATATCCAACCATTATTCTGAAGTAATTAGGCAGGAATCCAGTCAAAAATTTACCTGTCACAAACAAGTTCATAATAGAGAAAGAGAACTAAACACTCTACCTAAACACCCTAGTTGATGGGATTGGTACTATTTGATGCTGTGGCACTTATTACTCCCATGTACAAAGGAACATTATATTAATGCTTCCATACCCTTAAGGATAAGCATTCAGGCAATTAGATAGGAGGTACTTTCTTAAATTTTGTTTTAATTTTTTGTCATGGCAACCTAGCCAGTCTAATTCCTGATTAGTCAGGGCATGTAAGACATTAGGTCAATACCCAATAAGTAGAAACATTTCCGAACTCAAGAATATGGTTTAAACACATTTGAGCCCAGATGACCTTTCAAGCTCAGTTGTTCAGGTGCACTTTGCTTTGCTGTGTCCGGAAGGTGGTACCAACCCTGCTCTATACATCAATCACTCCTCCTCTGAGCTGGAAGCGCTAATGGATATGGTGAATAGTGGTATAGATTGTAAAAAAGTCTGTCAGTGGATATGCTAGATGCAATATATATTGGGCCCTGATAAATCTATCATTTTTAGGTCTGGGTAATCGTTCATTCTAATCAGGCCCAATCCACCATACATTCTAACAGTCTGCATTTCTCTCAGTCAAGATTACTCGGCATTTGTTGGGACCCAAGTCATAAATTTATTTAGAAGGCACTCATAACCATAGTGCACACTCTTGGTGTCCATCAGCCTACTTGGGGAGTGGGGGAGGGGTTGGTGAAGAACAATAAGGCAGGATGAAACTTTCCAACTGTGCTGGTCCCAGAAAGCTCTGTCATCACATGGCCATCTTCCAGTTGTTCCATTTAAACATAAGCTGGTGAGATTTTAAATCATCACGGAGATCTACCCTACTAAAGAACCAGCCTTACTCGAGGCCAAGGTACAGGAGGTCCCTCCAAGTTCCCGTGAAAGTAAGGGCAAGATCCTTGCAAAGAGATCCCATCCACCTTAGATGTGCTCTAATGCCTTTGGTGTTTTAGGTTATATAAAAAGAGAAGGGTTTTGGTCAGATTTTTGCCCCCCCACCCCACATATTACCTAACTCAGAGCTGTGCTATTTTATAGCTGGATCCCTCCCCCCTGAAGTTCCTATTCAACTCATTATCTTTTAAAATGCAGTTTATTTCTTCCTCCACTCTGGATGTCTATATGAGTATTTATCTTGTTACTACCAGTCAGACTCCAGCCTTAATCGGGAACAACTCTATGGGAGATATTTGGCAGAAATATCCAGGCATGGCCTGAGTCACAGTTGCTTGCATTATTCGTAACAATGGGGAAAGCTAAAGCCTTTACTCACTGAGATTCTTTAAGATGATTATTTTGAATTCTTTGTCAGGCTATTCATGGATCTCTATTTAGGATTAGTTACAGCAGATTTACTTGTAGTTCCTTTGATTTCATGTTTCTGAGTCTTCATGTTCTTTGTAGCTTTGTGCTGGTGCCTAAGCATTGGAAGAAACAGCCACCTCTCCTAATCTTTATGTATGGGCTTTGACAGGTTCAGAAGACCTTCACTAATGTGCCCCGATAGAGATTCTGAGAGCCTCTCAAACTTTTTCTATGGATATGTCTTCTCTGGACTTGGGCATGTAAATTCCTAATTTCAGGGATTTCTTGGTTTCTTTTCAGGAGCCCATAATCTCTTACTCCTGGTGTGTGACTGCTGTATTAAGAGTTGGGACATTGGAAACACACTCCACTCCTTTCTTTTTCCCTATGGAGAAACCTCAACTTCTTGTGGGTTTTTTTCTCCCCAAACTTGTGGGGCTGTGCTGTGTACAGCAAGCCATCCTTCTCTTTTCCTTTGTTCTTAGCTGCTGGTTTCATCAGTGCTCTGGGTGAGATGAAACAGAAACCAGCCCTTTGGACAACATGCTGAAAATTGGACGCACACTTCCCTCCCCACCCGGCAGGGAGAAATTGCAGGCTAAGGCCATCTCTCTTGGTGCTGAGGTTGTGCTGGCTTGGGAGAGGGGCTGATGTGCATAAAGTGAAATTGCTCTTTCTACCCATTTCAATGAAGCTATTAAAGGTTCTGTGCTAATCTGGAGTGTTGCAACTTCTTAACTGGATTTTAGATTTCTCACAAAGGTATTGTGGCATGTACATCATTGTCAAGTTGCTGTTTCTGTGGAGAAATGAGGACTGAGACTTCCTATTCCGTCATCCTGCTGATCACTCCTTACATTTAAAATTTTATGGGGACTATAGTCCTACTTTACAAAGCCTCCCTCTCTCTCTTTCTCTCTCTCTCTCACTGGGGATGAAAAAGCAGGACAATCAACTCTTTCTATAGCTTTCTTTGATTTAGTCACATAGATTAGCTCTGGTAGAACATCCAGGGCCAGGATCAATGTTTGTATAAGCATCTTGAAAATTTGGTATTTTATTCTCTAGTTTGTCTAACTAGGACATTAACATACTTGAATATATTCGCATTCTGTCCAAATAAGAAGTAACTCACTCATAAGTGGTCTGATTTCCCTCCCAGCAAGAGAATAAAAGGAGATGGCCACCTGACTTCAGAGTCCATTCTGGGCTTCTCCCTTCTGCCCACCTAAAATGAAATTCTGATGCCTGATATTTCAGTTACTTTGCTTCTTCCTGAAGCAGACAGACTGAAAACAGACTGCTTATAGATGCTAGTAGAGGTAGATGTAGATGCCTGGATCAGAAACATCTAAGTTTAGGTGGAAAGTGAACTAATGACACTGAACTCTCCCTTTCAATTTTGAGAATCTATGACTGTCATGACTTACATGTTTAAAAGAAACTTTTATTTTGAAATAGTTTGGACTTATAGGAAAACTATAAAAATAATAAAGCTCTCCTACACACTTCACTCAGGTTCCTCAAATGTTAACATCTTGTATAATCAGAATTATGAAAACTAAGAAATAACATCGATGTAATACTATTAAACCACAGACTGATTTCCCTCTGATTTCTCCAGTTTTTGTTGTTGTTATTGTTAATATCCTGTTTTTCCCAGCATTTTGTCTTGAATCCCATACTACATTTATTGTCATCTCACCTTAGTATCCTTCAATTTGTGATAATTCCTCGGCCTTTTTTTTTTTTTTTTTTTTTTTTTTACTTTAACACTACTAAGACTACTGGCCAATTCTTTTGAAGACTGTCCCTCCATTTGGGGTTGTCTGACGCTTTCTCACGATCAGATTGAGGTTTTGCATTTCTGGCAAGAACACCACAGAAGAGAGGTACATGCTTCAGTGTATCATATCAGGATGTACTAGTGATGTTCACTTTGATCATGGAGTTAAGGTGACGTCTTCTGGTTTATCTATTGTACAGTCACTATCTTTCCCTCTGTAATTAATATGTATTCGAGGGGGAAGAAACTTGAGACTATGGAAATGGTTCAACTTCTTACTGCCCCAGGTAAACAACAGCTTATATCCCATTTCTCCCTCAGAAGCTATTGCTCCTCAGATTTGGGTTAGTTTGTCTAAACTCCAGTGGGTTCCAAAAGTCATGAACTTGCCATTTATCCACCCTTTTACTTTTTGTAGGTATAAGAGTGATGCTCATTCCAGCTTTCTAGATCCTTAAGCAAAACCACAATACTATATCCTTTCTTGTCTTAAAGATTAGCCTCTAGGGTATAATTTTCAACTGATACAAAAGTATAGAAATAAAATTTTCAGGAGAACCGTTTATTTAGAAAAAATTAAATGAGGTTTAAATACTTATTAAATACTACATGCTTTGGTCATGAGAAACAGGGTGTAGAATAGAAAGAGCCCGGGATTGGGAAATCAAAGATCTGACTGCTGGTGGTTTGCTGTCCTACTAGTGATTTCTTTGACCTTGATCAAGCCCCTCACCCTCCAATTATCACCTGAAAAAAGGTAGAGGGCAGACTGGATGGTGGCTGGGATGCTTCCTGGATGGACAATTTTCTGATTCCATGATAATAGCTCACATGCTTCTAATGGTTCCAGAGTAATTAATACCACTTATTGAGTGTTTTCTATGTGCCAATCACTGTGCTAGGCATTTAGCACAGGAACCTTACTTAATCATTAAGAGAACTCTATGAGGAAGGTAATATTATCCCCATTTTACAGAAAAGGGAACTGAGATTCCTAGATATTAAGAGAATCAACCAGGGACGCCTGGGTGGCTCAGTTGGTTAAGTGACAGCCTTCGGCTCGGGTCATGATCCCAGGGTCCTGGGATCGAGCCCCACATCGGGCTCCCTGCTCGGCGGGAGGCCTGCTTCTCCCTCTCCCACTCCCCCTGCTTATGTTCCCTCTCTCGCTGTCTCTCTCTCTCTCTCTCTGTCAATTAAATAAATAAAATCTTAAAAAAAAAAGAGAGAGAATCAACCAAGTTCATGCAGGTTGTGAAAGAGATAAGATGTGAAGGTCCATCTGTCTAATTAAAGACAATACTCTGTCCATAGCATGTACTTCCTATCTCTGAAATAAAACCCTATAATAGAGTAATCTGTCTAGGATCTAGTTTGTACTTCATTTAAATTCCAGAGCATGCTATGACATATAAGAAACAGATATTAAACTCTTACATTATGTAAAATTCTGTCCTAAGCCCTCTGGAGGATGGATACAACATTGTCCTTGCTACACAGAAAACTTGAAATATAGTAGGAGAAATGAGACATAACATATAAAGATTTAATCAACACTATAGGAAGCAATCTGCGAGTGGAAAATAAAGCTGTAGACAGATATTGGAAGCAAGAGGAAGTCGTGGTCACTGTGGGCTGGGGTTGGTCATAGACAGCTTCAGTGGGAATGAGGTCTGTTCCTGGCCTTCAAGAACAGGCAGGCTTTCTATAGAGTGGGGTCGGGGATGGGGGAATGGGCACACAGGGTGGCAGTTGGGGGAGAAGAAATGGATTGTACAAAGGCATAGAGGAAAAAGAAGTATGTGGAGTGGATTAGGGCAACCAGGAATAGACACATTTGAATAAAGTGAAGATCTTCTGGAGAGGAGCAGCAAATAATGTTGGAAGAGTGGACTGGAGCAAAGCTGAGGATGATAAGCTTGGTACACCAGGCTGTGGCAGGGGTAGGGAGGCAGTGAACTTTTTTGAGTGATTTGAAAAGAGATGATTTCAGGAGAGATCCTTACACAGATGGGCACAGTAGGTTGCAGCAGGTGGGGAAGGATCAGAAAGAGCAGACAGAGGCTAATGTGGAGGTCCACGTTGGGGCACAGCCTGGTCTAGGGGAAAGGTGGCTTCAGAATCACACAAAACAGGTTAGAGTCTCCCAGCTCTGACTTCTCAGCTTTGTCACTTCAGACAGGTTTCTCAATGGCCCACTGAAAAATGTAGAAAACACCTTTACCACAGAAGTGTTTATTGATTCATTCAAAATATTTGTTGAGTACCCCCATCTGTCAGGTAAGGAAAGGAGAGGTATCAGGGATGACTCCAACATATTTGGCCTGAGCAATGAGTAGAGTGGATTTGCCATTCTTGTGACATTTAAATGATATACTGTGTGTAAAATTCTTGTCACAGTGTTCGGTAAATAGTGGCTTGTTAGTATTCACTAATGCTCCTCAAAGGACTAAGGGCCTGGGCTTAGTTTCTGGCAATGCAATATAAATGAAGCCATTAGTATGAGCTTTCATCAACAGAGAGAGCAGTCAGGGCAAAAATACGTGATTATCTAGAATATATAAGTTTTATGAAGGTTCTAAACCCCTTGTACTCCCTGAAGTACAAAGGGGTGGAGGAGGGACAGATCTGTTACTGATGATTATATCTGTCAGAATTGCAGAGAGATGCACACCCAAGCTAAGGTGTAACTAAGGAGAATCCAACAAAAGTTCAGAAGAAGGAGCCGATCCTGAAGCCAGGAGAGAGAACAACATAAAAATAAACCCCCTGACAGGAACTCTGGCTTCAGTAGAACGCAGTGACTGGATGTGGAAGGAACCTGGCTGTATATTCTCCTCCTCCCTGAAAACTAAAACCAAAAACATCACCTACCACCCAGTGCTCTTCCATAAAAGTTAATGGGGAGAAAAAAGGAAGATAAGAAACAATTAACTAATGTAAAACGTAGATTCTAATGTCTCTGCCTCTATAGCTGGTCACAGGCTGTGGTTGGTAGCTACAGTGTTTTTCTTCCACCACCCATTTCATGCTCCCCACCCTCTCCTAGCACCTCAGCAAGGTGTAGTAACACCAAAGACACAGAGAGGCGCAAAGACTATCTTTACTATTGGTGAGGCAGGGATGTCACAGGCAGAGGGGACTTGAGAAGTCACGGTCTGAAGGAGAGGAGGTGGAGGTTTCCTGGTTGGTGCCAGGATTTCATTGCTTTCGTGATCCCCAGATTGAGATCTTGCCTCCTTCACTGAAATGAGGAAGCAGCAGCGGGCCATGTACACCCTACAGGATTGCACTGCAGGGACACATGGTGTTCCCCTGGACATCCCAGGAGCCACAGGCACAGGCACATGAGCAAGCCCTCCCCAATTATCCTTTGCCTCCTCCCTTCTGAGGGGGCAGAAACAGCACAGGATTAGATCGGGAGGGGGAGATGGAGGACACAGAAGAGGAAGGAGGTGATATGGCAGGGCACTGGAGGTGAGGGAAGATTGGGACGGGGGAGGTTAAGGAAGAAAGAAAGGAGTGGAAAGAAACCTCAGGTCCCTAAGTAGCCCCTTGGAAGGGAAGGATGGAAATCATGGATATTGGAGTTGTGACCCAACCCAATGACATTACAATCCCGAGTTTGGAGAAAACCTGTTGGTACAGTAATGGGTTGGCAGCCCGAGCCCAGGTGCATGAGGAAGGGCAAGGGGTGAGCAAACACCTCTATCTTCATATAATAACTTTTTTGAGAGGAAGGAGGACAGGTTATTTTCATTAGTGATGCTACCACAGCAGAGCAGTTTCATGCAGTCTGAGGGCTTGCATTCTTTGGGAGAGACGCGCTAAGACAGGGCCTACACCGGCCAGCCCCTTCCCCTAAATTCTATATCCCCCTTCTGCAAAGGAGTCAGCGTATCCAGGATTGAGCCACTTAACAGTTGTGTGCTGCTGGATAAATAATGTAACTTGTCTAAGCCTCAGTTTTCTCTTCTGCACAATGGAAATAACAGAGCTTATTTCATAGTTGTAGTGAGAAGTTAATAAAATAATAATAGAATGCCTAACAGTGCCTAACACATGGTAAGTGCTCAAGAGTGTTCTGTGTAGACTTCATCACTGAGCCACCAGCAGCTCTAGGAGCCCATAAGGCACAGAGAAAGCAGGGATTTTAGGGATGAATCTCCCAGTTAGAGGTTGCCATCTGGAGATGGGTTAGGAAATGGGGTGGGGTCTACTAGCAGGATTGAGAATCTGGGATATGACTGCCCCTGCTCCCAGTTCCCCCTCCAATGTAAATCGGCCAACTCACTGAGAGCTGCTCTTACCTTTTCCTCTATAGCAAAGTGTAAGCAGCACAAAGAATCCTCTGAGCTCAGGAGGTGGAAGGGGGGATGAGGAGGAGGTAAGAGGAGGGCTTCATCCTGTGGGAAGGGGGCGTCCTGCCATGAGGAAAACATGGAGAGAAGATGAAACAATTTTGGGGTCCAGAGGGGAAGAGGAGGGAAAGGACAGTAGGGAAGAACTGGACTGGGGAGCCTGGATCCTTTTGCAGCACTCCTGACAGGCAGAGATGTCAGGGAAGAGAGCTCTGCATCAGACTCACACAGCCAGGTTTAGGAAAGGTCTGCTAAGGTTGGGAGGGCAGGGACATTTCTCACCCCTGGAGCATGTGCCAAGGACATTCCCTCATGGCTACCAACAAACACAGACTGTATTTGGGATCTAAGGCAGCTGGGGAGGGTCCAGCCTTCAGAAAGAGGCTGAAATGACTAGCTGCCTTTGCTCTGGTTCTCTGCTGGATAAGTCTTTCCACCTTTCTCTTTCCCCTCTCCCCTCTCTTCTTGGTAGCCCCACAAACCTGGCAGCTAGCTTGCCAAGAATTGCCAAGTTTGCTGACATCTCACATTACAGAACCTTTGTTCATTCCTTCAACAGGAAGAGGCAGAAAGGTGTGGACTCTGGTTGTTATCTGCTCAGTTATTATTACATTGTCCTTGACTAATTCTGTCCATGGGACAGTAACAAAAATCCCAGCTGGTAGAAGCCTAGAATTAGAATGGAAGCTCCATTAGGGTGCCTGGGTGGCTCAGGCAGTTAAGCGTCAGACTCCTGATTTTGGCTCAGGTCATGATCTCAGGGTTGTAAGATCCAGCCCCATGTTGGGCTCTGTACTGAGCAGGGAGTCTGTTTGAGATTCTCTCTCCCTCTGCCCCTTCCCCTGCTTACACGCTCACTCTCTCTCGCTCTAAATAAATTTTTAAAATCTTTAAAAAAAAAGAATGGAAGCTCATGAATGCAGTAAGTTTTGCCTATTTTAGCCACCACTATATCCCACTACCTGTCATACAGCAGAACTCAATAAATACTTGTAAAAATGAATGAATACAAACTTTGATTTCTTTACTTATGAAGAAATGAGGTTTCGATGATTCTAGACTTTTTTCAGATTCTATGTTCTGGCAGCTTCAGGTTCTTTCCCTCCTTCTCCACCATCCTTACACTTTTTCCTCAGAGATCACAAGATAGTTGACTAATTCCATGGTCACAGCTCCAGACCTCACATTCTCAAACCCAAACCCAAAGCAACAAAATTGTCATGGACAGTTTTGAGTCTCTGTTTTTCATCCAGGAAGCAAACTCTTTCTCAGAAGACCCAAGCAGAGTCCTCCTCTTTCTTCTTGGCCTGATTTGGGTCACGTGTCCCAACTCTACCCCATGCAAAGGTGTCTAGGAAAGAGAATATTTGGCCAAGAGGAGAAGAAGCTCCATTATTGACTTAAACAGTGATTTATCCCTCAGGACTGGGCACATTAGTATTCTGAGTGAAATCAGGATGCTGTTCACACAGAGAAAGGGGAAATTGGCCACTCAGTGGGCAACCATTTCAGCCAGAGCTACAAAATCTGACATCTGCTTCCGCTTTTGCTAACCTCTCTTGCTTCCACCTTCACCCTGACTTGATAGTGACTAATTCATTTGTTCATTGCAGCTCCTTCATGGGCCAGGTGCCATGCTAAGCACTGGAGACTCAACAATATGCAAGTTAGACAAAGTTTCATCTTTCATGGATTACATGTTCCAAGGGGAAAGATAATACATTAACAGATAAATACATATTTGGAGTCAAGATGAAAAAGCAAAGAAGAAGAAGAAGAAAGAAAGACAGACAGAAAGAAAGAAAGAAAGAAAGAAAGAAAG